>NC_139701.1:18766243-18771243 GCF_964188405.1 Protomyctophum parallelum | reverse complement strand
TCTCTCGCTCTCTCCCCCTCTCTCATTTTCTTTACATCCTCCCTTCCCTGCAGTGGTGGTGTAGTCGATTATTTACATAATATTTTTCTTTTTTAAACTTAAGTAAAAGTATCAATACCAAAATATAAATATTCTGTTACATGTAAAAGGCAGGTATTCAAAAGTACAAATGTATTGACTTGCAGTAGGCTACCAAAAAAGAAAATTCAGATCTTTGCCAAAAGCCAAAAAAGTATAAAATACATTTGGTTAATGTATGTTTAGTATTAACAATCTAAATATGCAAATAACTAGTAACTAAAGCTGTCAAATAATTGTAATGGAGTGAAAAGTACAATATTTGCAACAGTGGAGTAGAAGTATAAAGTACTGAAAAATGGTAAATTAAAAAGAAAGCCTCAACATTTTAAGTACAGCACTTGAGTGAATGAATGATGGCCTATACTTAGTTACTTTCCACCTCTGGGCATTGGCATTCTCATCTTTCCTTCATCCTCTCCTTCACTACCTTTCCTTCATCTTCTTAATAAGTTAATTCTCTCTCTCTCTGCATTCACCTTCCATTTTCTCTGGTCACCTTTGCCTTTCTTCATTCTCTCTAACAACTCTATTGTTGCTCCTAAACTGTCCCCAGGGGGTCCCCAACATAATGTGTTAATAATAATTTACCATCAGCATTAGTTTAACATCTTTTCTGACTGGGGTCCACGGCCAAATAGGTCAGGCCTACATATAACAACAACAACAACAACAATATATTCCATGAGAACAGATAACCTTCCTTAACACAAGGTCATCATGACATCAGGGACACTGGAAGCTTGGAATATTAATAGAAACCTCATATCTGCAATTCTGTCACAGTTTCTCTCTCTCTGTACATTTACAGAGAGATGGTGGAGCTATGAAGGTGAACAACAAAGATTACTTCAAGAGTTAGTTCAGATTTTTGGACTTTTTTGGATTTGGATTTTTGGAGAAATACTTTTTTCTACCATTAATAGTGGTTGCGATAATACGTGTTTCTTAATGAGGGGCAACTCTTTAAAAATAAATGTATCCACAAAACCAGCGTCATTATTTTGTATTGTTGATATACTAGAATTTCGCGGCCGCTTTGCGGCCGCTCATCCCAGAGTTACGTTGCCGCGCACTATGGGAAGAAGGAAATTGCGGGAGTTGACTCCACATGTAGTAACGGATGGGTTATTAGTTATTATTATGTGTCCTTATTAGTGTAGTGTAGTGTAGTGTAGTCAACACATTATGGCTCATACACACTGCCCGGTATTTGCTCCGATTATGCTGTCGGGGAGCATTTTTGGCGCTGGCCGACAAAACCCCTGATCTGACGTTAAGCGGTGCCCAAAAGTTATAGATCACAAAGGCTTCGCAGGTAGAGCACATGACATGGCCCTAAAAATATATATAATTTTAATATAAAAAACTATTTTTGCATCTGCCGCTTGAGATGACTTGATTGATTGACATAAAAAAGGGCCTGTCAGCTCAAACACACAATGCAATAGTTGTTGTTGCGTACAATCATCAGTAGCAAAGTCAAATACCAAAAATAAAAACCCTACCATTTCCATTTCCCCCCCTCTATTTCCCATTCCATGTGCGTTTGTCTTATAGTTTCTCTGGCCTCTGTACTACTGCCACCTACCGTCCATTCATTGTTTTACACAGTGGGTGAAAAAAACACACCCCTTAAGACTAAACCCGACCCATCAGAGGTGTGGCTTCCAGAGGTACCTTTGACATGACATTTTGTGTGTGTGTGTGTGTGTGTGTGTGTGTGTGTGTGTGTGTGTGTGTGTGTGTGTGTGTGTGTGTGTGTGTGTGTGTGTGTGTGTGTGTGTGTGTGTGTGTGTGTGTTTCGATGTGCAGGGCGTTGCTGAAAATGAACACCTGTGCTCAGCTACTTCCCTGGGTAAATAAAGGGGGAAAAAAATAAAAAAAATAAAGGTACCTTTCAAAACCTATAGAAGTCAGCCTGGTACAGACGAAGGGGACACCACTGTATGTAGCCTCAATTACATTTTGTAACTATTTTCTGCAATGGGATGATAGTTTTATTTGGTGGGTATATGACTGGTCGTTTTGAAAGTAGCTCTGAAGTAAAAAGAAGTGTGGGCAGCCCTGGTATAGATGAATATATATATATATATTCATTCCGTCGGTAAATCCCTGTAGGCTACCCACATATTGGTAGCCTATATTAGGCCAATATTGGCGTTATGCATTTCACTTGAATAATGTTGTGTGCGCACATGCGCGTGCGGAGAAAGACAGAGTTATTTAATGAAAGTGAAGATTATAACGTCCTGTATTGGTAGCCTATATTAGCCCAATATTGGCGTTACGCATTTCACTTGAATAATGTTGTGTGCGCACGTGCGCGTGCGGAGAAAGACAGTTATTTAATGAAACTCAAGATTATAACGTTCTGTCTCGTGCCGCCGTGTATAGGCTGCACGGCTATTCCTGTGTGTGTGTGTGTGTGTGTGCGTGGTGTGGCGAGAGAGAGATCGTGGCTTCCAGGCGTGCGTGTGTGTGCGCAATGAAATGTACTTGGCAGTATGGCTGGCAGGCGAAATGGCGAATTCGAACGGTGTAATTGTAATAGTTTGGGACAAACCAAAAACTGTGAAAGAACAATGTTGATGTAACTAAGAGATTCGCTGAGAGAGCGATATTTAATATACAGAGATTTAGAAGGAATAAGCAAAATCGTGATGCGAAAATTCCTCTCCTTCCTCGTTTCTCTTCTCCTGCGGGAGATCAAAATCAGATTCTGAGAGCTAGTGTGGGCCTATTAGAAGACAGGGCAGTGTTGCCAGGTTCGCGAATTGTAAGCGAGTCGTAGTGTGTGTTGAATGGCATTTGAATGGCATTTGTGGGGTTGTGAATGAATTTTCTCACATGTAATTTGTGCTCACTTGCATAGACCTGGCGAATTTAGCGTGGTGAAAGGGCAACAGTGTTCCGGGGGTGTGGGTGCTTCGGGCGATAATGTTTGTAGTAAACAAATGCATTGGTGGCGTGAGTGTGGACGGGAGGCATTTTTGGTGGCAGTGGCAGTGCCAGTGTTTGGCGGGTGGTGTCGAGTTTTGGCGTTCGGCGCGATAGGAGGAGATAGGTCCCGAACACTGCGAAGGTAAGTGTGTGACGTCACTGCCGTGTGAGTGTGTGTGGGTGTAGTGTGTAAGATGGTGTTGTGGGTGTTGCAATAGCGACGTAGCTGTTGTGGCTTTGGGTTTCTTGCCATGTGTTGGGTACAACTTCTCCAATATAGAATAGATATATATATATAAATATATAGGCCTATACATATAGAATATTAGTGGTCCATGACATGAAGATTTTGAGAACCACTGCTGTAAAACAACATTGGACAATGATGTTTGACAGTCAGCAATATTGTTGCTTATTCTAGATTTATTTTCTGACTTGATCTGGCCTGTTAACATTTTCATAGACCTGGTTGCTTGTTTCCCTCTCAGTCAATGTGGCAACCCTGGTCAATGCTGTGTTGACTGTTCTGTCTGATGATTTAGCTTAGCACACAACAGCTAGGAGGATGCAGCAGGCTGATGCCGTCATGTTTAACAGTATTTTGCGCAATTTATGTCCCCGAATTTATGGATATGGACTTATGGCTCCATCGCTGCCTCTTTCTTTAGTAGAAGTAGAAATTTAACATGTTGCTGACTGTTTACCTCCCTCTCACACGCGCGCGCGCACACACACACACACACACACACACACACACACACACACACAGCTGACGTCCTCTCCCACCGACGTCAGCTGTTCATTTATCTCCTTATTCATACACGCTTTGAGCTGAGAGAAGCTATAAAGCGCCTTTTAAATATGACAATGCTGTATATATATATCAGCTGCACAGTTCAGGCAAGTGTCTGTGGCATAATGTAACTTTAACAAAATAGGTTTGACAGCTTAAATCCGTGCGGCAGTGTTGTGTGTGTGTGGGACACAGGGTAGTGTTGTGTGTGTGTGTGTGTGTGTGTGTGCGTGCAATCAGAAGTACTGGCAGTAGCGAAATAACAAACGCGATCTGTCTAATCGTAGTAGTTAGGCACAAACCAAGTAGTTTCTAAGAACAATGTTAATGTAACTAAGACATTCGCTGAGCGACCTATATTTTAAATACAGAGATTTAGAAGGAATAAGCTAAATGGTGAGGCGACTATAGGTAAGGTTTCTCTGCGGAGTGCGGAGAGGGAGATCCATAGGGGAGATCACATTACAGCAGCCAAAGAGGGAGGGGGGGCTGAGAGCTAGTGACGGGTGTGGCTTGGTTGAGTTGGTTGAGTTTTCATTGGCTAGTGGCCACATCTGTATGGGCACATCTTTTATGGGCACATATTTTCATTGGCTAGTGGCACATCTTTTGCGCCACATGACAACTTCTCCAATATAGAATAGATACAATATAGCACAGATTTCGTTCAACTTTGACCAGTGCCCCCCACCAAATCCGTGACCGGAGGTCCGGAACTATTTAATATTCACCAAAACCAGACCAGGACTTATACCACTGGACTCAGGAAATTAATTAATATGTTTGCAATAATAATGGCAAGTATATCCTACAGCTTTAAGTCCAAGTATCTGAACTAACCCTTTAAGATGTGATTGGAGATTTGGAGTCACTGTACTGTATCCTATATCCTCCTCATGTACAGTATATATATGTACACACACACACACACACACACACACACACACACACACACACACACACACACACACACACACACACACACACACACACACACACACATACGTGCACACATGTTTTTATACAAACACAGGCCAATTGTGTTTGTATAGCATGCGACAAAGCCAGACGCAGCGCGATGGATTCAAACCCATAGAACTCGGAGTATTTTTGATTGAATTATTTATTTATTAACAGTTTGCAGAATTACAGTACATTTCAAGTACAAACTCAATACAAAGACTGT
>NC_139701.1:18706243-18763743 GCF_964188405.1 Protomyctophum parallelum | reverse complement strand
AGTCTATAGTATGAGTATGACGGCGTGTAGCTATGTCGAAAGTGCGTTACGCTGGCTTTCCAGCTGATTAGCTGACTAGTTAAGTGATTGAAGTATTTATTGACAGTTTGCAGAATTACAGTACATTTCAGGTACAACTCATACAAAAACTGTTAACTGTGAGTGGACGACAGCATACAAGCATTACACTTGTTTACAATAGGGTCCACCATTTTTTATTCATCAAATAGTAGTAACACCATGATGATAAGAATCAGCCTTCCTTGGATTAAGAGACTATCATATATGTATTTGATCGATATTAATATTTGCATATCTATGATGTGCAAATATCAAAATAAATGAAATACATCTATATAGTCTTCATCCAAGGCTACAAAAGAATATTCATGGTGATGTTGTCTGTGCGTTTCTAACTCGTTTTATTATTATTTATTAATAGTGTGTCAGGGCCAGGTAGCCCCAATATGTTCCCTCAGTCCCTACGCTCATTCTGTAGCTCCTAGATATAGACTGAGGGAACATATTGTGGCTAGGGCCAGGCAGCTTTGGAAATGTGCATGTTAAATTCAAAAGCCATGTTTATAAAGGATCTTTGGATGCTTCTATTATTTTTGGTTGTTTAATAATATCAGATAGGACTTTTCTGTTTCATGAATGGGCTGTCAATGGAGGGCTTGGGTTATGGAATCTAAACTCGATTCACCTGATCTACTAGCCATGGTTCACATTATGACATGTCATGTTTCAGTGCTACTGAACTACAAGCTTACAGGATGCTGCAGCCTGCAACACATTACTTGATAGCTTGTAGAGTAGTTATTTTTCACCCAAGCGTGATGGAGCGTAATACATTTTAACACAAATTATGCTTAACACTTTTGTATATCTGTCATATAGGCATGTTGTGCTCCCGAAATCTCTGTCCAAACTGGTGCCCACTTCCCACCTGATGACCGAGGATGAATGGAGGGGACTTGGGGTTCAGCAGAGCCAGGGCTGGATTCACTACATGGTCCACAAACCAGGTGAGCCAGGGGGGTTAAGGACCCCAAAATAAGAGGTATTAAAAAATACCAAATTTTTTAATACCTTAAAAAATACTGTGTTAGCTGGTCAAATATTGGCCAAAGATGCAAAGATTGTGAAAAGACATAGCTGATCTACAAGCTCACAACACCTAACAATCATATGATTATTTTAGCCCATAGGGTTACAGGCGGTCCCAAAATATATGTATAGTTAAAATCCATTTTAAATGATACGTTTTAAAGTCTATACAAAAAGTATGACATTAACACAATTTAATTTAAAGAAAAACAACATATCAAACATGAATTCAAAATGTTTCATATGTACCAAGGACATAATTATTTGAAATGGGGCCCATGCCTGGATAGATGTTCATCTGGGGGTCTTTCACATGAAAAAGTTTGAAAACACCTGAAATAGACATAATGGTAACATGGTTTAAACAATGCAGTCTGTCTTGTTTAAGTGGTAAATTACAGCCACTCTGCTGTAGTCCACAATCAACTACTAGATTGTGCTGACCGACTCTTGTTTTTGTTTTGTCTTTGCTCTTTAGAGCCACACATACTGCTCTTCAGAAGACCTCTGCCAAAAGAAGACTGAGTGTGAAGCATCAAACCAACTGTTCTGATTTATGTCGTCCTTCATGTGCGTGTACATATTTACATGTGCTTTGATGTATAATATATAGAGGACCTGCTTAAATAGTTTTTGTTTTTATAAACCCTCACGTTGGGAAGTCGTGGTAAATAATGGCAAAGCGTTTGCCAAGGACAACTAAAAATGGTTCACACAGCATACACATGATGTTGATGAGGTACAGTGTAATTGATAAGCATCAATTTGAAGACACGTTCTCTGTTATCTTTTCTCTATTAATCAAATAACATCTTGTTATTGATTTTTATTTTGTGTGCACTGAAGGGTCATAGGCGTTTTATTTTATTTTTAAATGAAAGCCTACATGTTATTTAGAAAATTGTGTGGAATTCAAACTTGTAATTTTCTTTGTATAAATATGTAAGTAGTATTACTGTACATATTTACAGTACATTTTCTGTTATTTCTAGTTATTGCTGGTATACAAATAAAATGCATTTATACATATGCATTGGCTCATTGCAAACCTTTGATTGTCACACAAGAGTGGATGTCGTTAGTTAATTATATAATACTGTTACAACCAGGGCTTAAAGTTCTCAGTCCTGGGGACTGATTTCAGTCCTGAGGATTTCATAGGGGTCATTTAATGAGATCACTGCAGATTTGCAAAAAATATTTTTCAGTCTTGGGATTTTTTGGGCTTTAAGCCCTGTGTTACAACACAAGTGGGTGAATATTCAGTCGGCTACATTTACAACCAGTGGGGTGATGAATTCAGAGTGTCTGATGCCCAGAGAGTAGGCTGGTGCTCTTGGTCTGTTGACCGTGACCTTCTCTGGGTTATGAGATCCAGGGCCAGGCTTCTTAGTAGCATCTTTGGGCATGCTGTGACGCCCCAGCATGGAAAACGCTGGTTGCCGGGGCAAATAAACACTTGGGTTTGTGCTGTTGTATCTACAAGGCCCTGGTGTTTTTGACAGGTCCTCTGACGGCCCTCCTGTTTTGTACAGTCCTGACATTGTGTAGCTTGCACTCGCTGGCTTGTTTGGGATTTGCGGTCCCATGAGTGTAGGCAGAGTGTACTTGTTAGGGGCAGGCACTGCGTCTACGGTGCGGTAACGTGTGCGATAGCCCATGGTGTAAGAGGGGGGACGCCGCTGGGTGTTGCATGGAGGGGCATTCTCGGGGCAGTATGCACCTGGTCCTGGTGTCTGGAAAATCCCCTCTTGTAAACCAAACAAAAATTGTTGAATGGTTACCATGTGAAAACGAGCAACTCAGAGTAACTGTCGTTAGTGGGCAAATGGTGGCTCAAAATTTCAGTTGCACCAGCTGACACTAGAATACAAGAAGTGCTGTCAAAAACCTTAGCTGTCACTGTTCAAGTAGCCTCGGAAACCCAGACGTTTTTATTTCAAGGGCATAACATGTGCCAAACAAACTTGGAATACATAAACACTGCAGCACTTATTAGTATAAAAGCTATTCAAATTATTGTACATTTACATGTTTTACAACATGTTGAATAAAAAGGTGTATTTACCATTTACCTGTTTTAGATGTGAACTTACTTGGCACTTTCATTCGGCCCAGCATTGAATATGCAGGGTTACCATCTCTACCAAAGCGAGTGATTTTGGCATCAATATAATACTGAGGCCCAGGACTGGAGTCAACACAGTACACTGCATGAGAAACCAAGAAAATATTTTATCTGGATATTCATAGTACCAATAATAAATAATTTATAAGAACACATGGTTCTGCTATGCTGATATACGTACATTTGTATACAAACTATGTAATACAGTATACCAAGGCCTTATGTATATACAAAGTATTCTATGTTACCAGAAAGACTAAACAAAGAGTTGGATTTTACATCATTTCTATAATCCAGTTGGGCAAATGGCATTTCTTAAGTGAGCGGATTATATAAAATTGTATTTATTGCAATGGTAATAGTTATATATATAATAATAATAATACATTTTATTTATAAGGCGCCTTTCAGGGCACTCAAGGTCGCCGTACAGGTTAAAAACACAGTACAAGAACACAGTTAAAAGCAGAACAAAACTAGGGCACATATTGTAGACTATACCTATTACCTACACTTGTGGTGAGTCTGCAAACTGATGAACTAATGGTCTAAATGTTTGCATGTTCTGTCCTGCACTGATAAGTACTTTATTTATTCAATGAGCTTGAATTTAAACTATCTTTTTTCATCCACTGATGTTTTCTTTTTTTAAACTGAACTGTACTGTCGTAAGGAGCTGTCTCCCCCCAATGGCTTATATTAGGTATTACATCACACTACTAGATGCCTTTTGGTGAGTGTTTTGTATACCTATCCCAGTCTAAATTATAGCAACAAATCACACATTACTTTACTATTAATTAAATAATTTAGAAAACGTGCAGTATATGTTCAGTATGTACCTACAAACTGAAGTGCACTTTATTAGTTCCTGTGATGCAACAATAAAGTTGATTTTTGATTTGATACTTGGAAAAGGCTTCAGAGTATTTTCACTTGTTCTACTCTTTTTTACAAAGGACACATTGGGTGATTCTGTAGTCCAATCTCACTGTAGTCTCGAACTCAGTATATTCAACATCTTCCCAATGATAAAAAAAAAGAGATGGAAAATAACCCACTGTTGTCACTCATCCTTCCATGGAAACTGTATGCAGGGCTAGTGAGCTTGGTGAAGTCGTGGCCGATGAAACCAATGGTGGATGGTAATGCATAGCGTCCAGGTCCAGGCCCTGCACACAGGTCATCACAATACTAACTTCATTAAGACAACCATTACGACACTGTACGATAAAACTATATATATTTTACTGCATTCGAGATAGTTTTGTGTCAGAAACAGAATGTTTAGACAAGGAATTGATTTTGAATGTTGTAATAAGTAAATTACAAAATGAAGACTTTAAAACCATGAGGAAACAAATTCATATCACAATGGTGGTATGTTGCTAGTCCTTGACAGAGACTGTACACCAGCATTGATATGAGTAATATAATCAGGCTGTAAGTAATACAAATAGAGGTCTGGAAAATACGTAATTGTAAACCCTGTATAACCCTGAATAACTTTGACCACTGACCATCTCTTTCACAGTGGTCTGAAAGGCTAAACCTGATCCCAGACTGGCATCAGCATTGTACTCTCTGTGAGACGTGATAAACAGCAGCCAATACACCTCGAGCTACAGACCCCAAATGAATAATTTTAATTTGATTGGTGCATACATGCTGGGTAAGACAAGCAGCTGATGTTCTCCAGACTGAAAAATAAGAAACTGCTGCAGGCAGTACACTATACTGAGACACGACCTGGAATAGCATTACCTCAGCATAGAGGTGTTCAAGGGCATGTACACATTACACAAGCACAGCTACTGGGGTCTGGAAGCATTTTCAACAATGAAAACAGCGAGTCCCGGCAAGTATGAAAGCTGAGAAATGATCTTGCCTGTGCAAGTCAATGTTCCCAATTCTGAGGTGATGCAATATAGCCAGTGACCACAAGATTGGACAGTAAATTACTTATGTCTTGAAATTCAGCTTATTTAACATTTTATAACTTAATTTGCCCACTAGCACAGGAACAAAGATAATCATTCACATAATTGAAAGTTTGTAAAGATTGGCTCTCCATTAGAAACTCACCTTTCTCTCTGCCTGCGATTATAGGGCGCTTTTTCTCAATTTCACTCATGACCAATGAATGATCCTAGAATGAATGCACCAGTAGACAACATTGAACAATCCCATACAGAGAAATACTTGCATGACATACACATACAGTAAGTGTGTAAATTATTGTTTGATTGATTGAAGTATTTATTAACAGTTTGCAGAATGGGTACATTTCACATGAAAGCTTCTACATAAAAAACAGGAAATCATGTAAAGAGGTAAAAAGGGAAAATAAACAAAGTGAGAGGGTGGGGGGATTCAGATTTTACGGGGGCCAGTTTTGAAATAATCTTCATCATGGAATCACTAAAGACAGTGACGAGTGCACACCATTGTGAACATGCAATAAAATGGGTCTTAAACAAGCAGCCATTTTCAGTTCTTAGACAACAACCTATTTGGATAGTCACTCTGAAAACAATATTACTGTACAACATACCTCCAAGATCCAATATATTTCATATTCTTGTTCAAAACAAAACCCCAAGCAGGCAAAAATCAATCTCCAATTTCTCAAAATCACAGAAACTGTAAAACATTTAAAGTGCCATATCTGGTCTCTCTGGCTGGGTCTATTTATCTAACTGATCCATCCTAGGTGGATCAGCTGAATAAGTAGCTAGCCCCTTCGTTCAGGTTGCCAGTGTACAGGTGCACTCAGCTGATGCCTAGAGACAAATGTCATCACCAGTGGTGGAAAAGGTACCCACATGTTTTACTTAAGTAAAAGTATCAATAATGCAATGTAAAAGTACTCTGTTACAAGTAAAAGTCCGGAATTCTATCTTACTTGATTAAAGTATCGGTATCAAAACTTGCTTAAAGTACCAAAAATAGGTTACCGTATACTCATTGTGCACAATGTCCCATTTTCATAATGTGTGTATGTAGATTGGCTATTTTCAAATGGCTTAAGTGGTTAATGCATGTTTTGTGATAATAATCTAAATCTGCAAAGTAACTATAGTATCTAAAGGTGTCAAATAATTGCAGTGGAGTAGAAAATTCAATATTGAAAATTGGAAATACTGAAAAAAAATCTAAATAAAACTAAAAATTGTACTCAAGAACACTACTTCGTTACTTTCCACTACTGTTTACAGGTGCACTCAGCTGATGTCTCGAAACAATGTCATCACTCCAATTCATTCACTCTCATGTAACGCTAGCTCCCATGATGAAACCAAGATCCCCCTCTCTCTCCTCTTCACTCTCTCTGCTGCTCATCACAGCGTGGAGACGCAATATCACTCAGCCATGCATGCAGTTACCGGGGAGACGATTGTGAACACACTGTGTCCCCTCTGCAGTCTGCACCGGACCCCCGCGTTGCACTGGCTGATAGGCTCATTGTCCCTATGGAAACACAGGCCCCCTGTCTGTTCAAACTGGATTGGGTTAATTGCACTGTCACAGCTTTAAGAGGCTAAATGGAGGGTAAAGTTTCTGTAAGCAGCGGTGGAAAGTACTAAGTACATTTACTCAAGTAATGTAGGCTACTTGAGTACAATATTGAGGTATTTTTTTAATACTGGATCATTTACAATTTACAATACTACACAATACTTACACAAAGGCAATTTTACTCCACTACAACTATTTATTTACTATTTAACATATCCGATATTAAAGCTCACAACGCAAGCTTGTAGATCTGCAATTTTCAAAAGATGTATAAACATTGTGAAATGGGACACTGCGCTGAAACAACAGGTCTGGGAATGGCCATATATGGACCTTTTTTATTGACGTTTTCGGACCGGGTAGGGCATAAAATGTGTGCTAATTAGTAATGCCAGGTGGGGCCTCGGGCCAGCCCAGTTAGGGTCCAGGTAGGGGCCTTAAATTTCGGGCCTGTTGAGAACTCTATAATTTTTGCAGGCGTGACGGACTGACTGACTGATATGACATTCAGTAGTAAGTATGTATGCCATACCCAATTCAGACACAGATACAGTGCTGGATACATGAGCTGCATTGTAGGGTCAGATGAAGTGTAACTCACCTGGGGCATTTAAAAGACTTGGCATCCTCCTCATAGAGCACTTTGATCTCCTTTTACAATTTGATAATAAGCAGTTTTGAGCTGGCAGTATTTTTGAGTGGTGCAACCACTCCACTGCGGAGCTATGTGTGTCTCTGGCTGGCTCCGAGCACGAAAATAATGTTGGTTGGTTTTCACCACCAACTGTCACTGTCACACACACACACACACACACACACACACACACACACACACACACACACACACACACACACTCATATTAACTGCATGATGATTTCGGGTGTGACAGCAGTAGAGGGACTCCCCGGGGACCCCCACACGGAGGTGGGCAGCTCACCGGGACTGGGCCGGAACGCTGGGTGTGTTCCTGTGGGTCTGGAAATTCCGGGGACCCCCACACGGAGTTGCACCACTCGGTTCACACGGGTATGATTTTCTTTTCTTACTACTAAAGAGAAGCAAGTGCAAGTTGCCAATGAAATGGTCATAGTAGCTCAGAGGCTAGGCGAGTAGATAACATTAAACATGAATTCTACAACAGGTCGTTCAGAGGAAGCAATCTGATTGGTTGAAACGGTTTCTAGCCGTTGATCAAACCACTACTGTTCACCACCTAATCAAAACAAAGAATTCAGCCGCTCTGTTTTCCCAGAGCGTTAGCAAACTCGGTGGCTAGGCCTAGCTAGTTTCCTTGGTAATTTGTGGTCGTAGTGACTACATCTGTCATTAAAAATAAATAAATAAATCCGCGATTTTCTTTGTTTTAAGGGTAACTGTTAACTGTAACTGCAACTGCAATATTACACTCGAGGGTGTTGTACACTTCAGTGATGCTTGCGGAACTCGACTTCGTCTCGTTCCTGACCGCATCCCTGTTGTGGCAATAATCACGTTAAACAACACCCTCTCGTGTAATATTGCTTAATTAACACGCACTAACTCTCTCCTGGCTGCTGATGTGGTAACGTGAGTCTGTTGTAGAAATAGAGCTAAGACACAGCATAAACACATGCATACGGAATCATCATCATATTTATATTCATGCGCACGCATGCATGCAAGCACGCACGCACGCACGCACGCACGCACGCACGCACACACACACACACACACACACACACACACACACACAGTCACACACACACACACACACACACACACACACACACACACACACACACACACACACACAGCTGTTGGTTCTCTCCAACAGACAGTATGGTGGAAGAAGTAGCCTACTCACATTTGTTTACAATTAAAAGTATCAATACATCAATGTAGAAAGTAAAAACACTCTGTTACAAGTAAAAGTCCGGTATTAAAAATGTAGTAAAAGTGCTAAAGTATTGCATCAAAATATACTTAAAGTACCAAAAGTAAAAGTACTCATTATGCAGAATGTCCCATTTCACAAGTTCAATATGTATAACAATTTTTTGAAAATAGCCAAAGTAGGGCTGGTTAATTAAGCAATAAGCCATGAGATAGGTCTCAGGTTACCGGGTATTTTACACTGGCTTGGGGCGTAGGCAGGTCTTCTACTAGCTAATAATGTCTCTGAAGAGCTGTTTAACTGTTTTCAACCAATGGAAGGGAAGGCTTGAAGGGTCTACTCTATGTAAAGCTGTTTTTGCTCTGAATTAATGAGTCTCTGTATAGCTGGTTAATTGTATCGAATGCTTGTTGTGATTTGCTATAGCTGATGAACTGCTCTGATTAACTAATACAAAAATAACCAATGATCAATTTTTATTATTATTTTCATATTTAGTTATTTTAATATTTTATTTGTCTGTCTATTTTTTGTCTGATTTTGTTAGCCTGTTTTGTACTTATGTATTGAATGTAGGTGGTTTATTATTTGTCTGTCTTAAAAAAAAGAAGAAAAAATGCACAGGGACGTTACAATGTAATTATACAAGCACATAATGTAACACAATATAAATTGATACTCAAATAAATAAACATATACAAAAATAAAGAAATAAAGAGAATGTAGATTTGTTTTGATCAATGTTTGCCTGTTATCTCTCCTAATGGTACCAAGATCAATACAGCATGGAGTTGTGGACAAAATATTATCCAAAGACTTAAGTTTAGGTGGTACTTACTTACATGTGGCTCAAATGTAGAATAAATAATAATATGAAAAGGGTTGAAAACCATGAACAAAATCGGAAAGCGACAAAATCGGAAAACGACAAAATCGGAAAGCGACAAAAGCGACAAAATCGAAAAGCGACAAAATCGGAAAGCGACAAAATCGGAAAGCGACAAAAGCATCAAAATCGGAAAGCGACAAAAGCGGAAAGCGGCCCAGGCGGTGGCGTAACCGTCTGGGCACCCGACTGGTAATCCAGTCGCAGTGTGCCGCGGGTTCGACTCCCGAGCCCGACACGGCCTTTACTGCATGTCATTCCCCCATCTCTCTCCCGTTTCCTGTCAGCCTACTGTCTGTCCCTTCAAAAACTAATAAAAGGCGTAAGCCGCAAAAAAATATCTTAAAAAAAAAAAAAAAAAGCGGAAAGCGACAAAAGCGACAAAAGCGACAAAAGCGGAAAGCGACAAAAGCGGAAAGCGACAAAAGCGACAAAAGCGACAAAATCGGAAAGCGACAAAATCGGAAAGCGGAAAGTTTTACGTAAAACGTAAAAACGTAAAAACGTAAAAACGTAAAACGTAAAACGTAAAACGTAAAACGTAAAAACGTAAAACGGAAAAACGGAAAAACGGAAAAACGGAAAACGTAAAAACGGAAAAACGGAAAACGGAAAAACGGAAAACGGAAAACGGAAAAACGGAAAACGGAAAACGGAAAACGGAAAATTGAGAAAACGGAAAACGGAAAATCGAGAAAACGGAAAATCGGAAAATCGAGAAAACGGAAAATCGAGAAAACGGGAAAATCGGAAAATCGAGAAAACGGAAAATCGAGAAAAAGGAAAATCGAGAAAATCGGAAAATCGAGAAAAAGGAAAATCGAGAAAAAGGAAAATCGAGAAAAAGGAAAATCGAGAAACGGAAAATGGAAAACGGAAAATCGAGAAAACGGAAAACGGAAAATCGAGAAAATCGGAAAGCGACAAAAGCGGAAAGCGACAAAAGCGACAAAAGCGACAAAATCGGAAAGCGACAAAAGCGGAAAGCGACAAAAGCGACAAAAGCGACAATCGGAAAGCGACAAAATCGGAAAACGACAAAATCGGAAAGCGACAAAAGCGACAAAAGCGGAAAGCGACAAAAATGGAAAACGGAAAACGTTTTTACGTTTTCCGTTTTCCGTTTCGTTTGACGTTTGACGTTTTCCGTTTTACCTTTTACGTTTTTCCGTTTTTCCGTTTTACATTTTTTTATGGCCAATACCGTACGGCATACTATAGCACGCCGTTTTTCATCATTTAAATTAAAAAATTAAAAAAAACATGGGTTATAACCCATCGTTTTTTTAATTTTTTAATTCTTTTTTTAACCTCGTTTTTCATCATTTTTGACCATGGGCTATGGCCCATACCTTACGGCATACTATAGCACGCCGCTATAACACGCACGCGAGATGAAAAAGCGAGATGAAAAAGCGAGATGAAAAAGCGAGACGAAAAAGCGAGACGAAAAAGCGAGATGAAAAAGCGAGATGAAAAAGCGTGATGAAAAAGCGAGATGAAAAAGCGAGACGAAAAAGCGAGACGAAAAAGCGAGACGAAAAAGCGAGACGAAAAAGCGAGACGAAAAAGCGAGATGAAAAAGCGAGATGAAAAAGCGAGACGAAAAAGCGAGACGAAAAAGCGAGATGAAAAAGCGAGATGAAAAAGCGAGATGAAAAAGCGTGATGAAAAAGCGAGACGAAAAAGCGAGACGAAAAAGCGAGACGAAAAAGCGAGACGAAAAAGCGAGACGAAAAAGCGAGATGAAAAAGCGAGACGAAAAAGCGAGATGAAAAAGCGAGATGAAAAAGCGAGATGAAAAAGCGAGAAGAAAAAGCGTGACGAAAAAGCGAGACGAAAAAGCGAGATGAAAAAGCGAGATGAAAAAGCGAGATGAAAAAGCGAGATGAAAAAGCGAGACGAAAAAGCGAGACGAAAAAGCGAGACGAAAAAGCGAGACGAAAAAGCGAGACGAAAAAGCGAGACGAAAAAGCGTGATGAAAAAGCGAGATGAAAAAGCGAGATGAAAAAGCGAGATGAAAAAGCGTTTTCTCGATTTTCCGTTTTCCGTTTTCTCGATTTTCCGTTTTCCGTTTTTCTCGATTTTCCGTTTTCCGTTTTCTCGATTTTCCGTTTTCTCTGTATAGCGTAGTCCTATTGGGCCAGATCTACTTTTAAGACATAATGACACAGTACAGTACAGTACAAGTCAGCAGAGACAGGGTATTAATGCGCACGCACAGACACACGCAGGCTGTTTTGGATCATTTTGAACCACTGCAGGCATCTGAAGGCATCGTTTGTTTGGTAAACTATATACGGCAAAGAGAGAGAGAGAGGGAGGGAGAGGGGAGAGTGGAGAGGGGGGAGATAGAAAGAGATAGAGAGGGAGAGAGAGAGAGAAGATTTTTTGTTTTTATTTAGTTTTATTAGAGTTTTTAGTTCTATTAGAGTTTTTAGTTTTATTCGAGTTGGACCTGTAAATAACAACAAAACAAAACCCAAGGCACTGGTGTGGTACTTCCTGGTTTTCCAGAACGGGGTTCAAGTCCCTGCGGTGCTCTGCTCAATTTGTTGTATTTCCATGGTTTATTTTCTGCTGTTTTTCATCATTTTTGAGGATTTGAAAAAAATTCAAAAATTCAAAAAACATGGGTTATAGCCCATCGTTTTTTGAAATTTTGGAAAAATAAATAAACCTTGTTTTTCATCCTTTTTGAACATGGGCTATAGCCCCTACCGTACGGCATACTATAGCACGCCGTTTTTCATCATTTTTGAGGATTTGAAAAAAATTCAAAATTTCAAAAACATGGGTTATAGCCCATCGTTTTTTGAAATTTTGAATTTTTTTTAAATCTTGTTTTTCATCCTTTTTGAACATGGGCTATAGCCCCTACCGTACGGCATACTATAGCACAGAGTTTTTCATCATTTTTGAGGATTTGAAAAAAAATCTAAATTTCAAAAAACATAGGTTATAGCCCATCGTTTTTTGAAATTTTGAAGAAAAAAAATTACCTCGTTTTTCATCATTTTTTAACATGGGCTATAGCCCCTACCGTACGGCATACTATAGCACGCCGTGTTTCATCATTTTTGAGGATTTGAAAAAAAATCAAAATTTCAAAAAACATGGGTTATAGCCCATCGTTTTTTTAAATTTAGATTTATTTTTTAACCTTGTTTTTCAACATTTTTGAACATGGGCTATAGCCCCTACCGTACGGCATACTATAGCACGCCGTTTTTCATCATTTTTGAGGATTTGAAAAAAAATCAAAATTTCAAAAAACATGGGTTATAGCCCATCGTTTTTTGAAATTTTGAAAAAAAAATTAACCTCGTTTTTCATCATTTTTGAACATGGGCTATAGCCCCTACCGTACGGCATACTATAACACGCCGTTTTTCATCATTTTTGAGGATTTGAAAAAATTTCAAAATTTCAAAAAACATGGGTTATAGCCCATCGTTTTTTTAAATTTTGAATTTTTTTTTAACCTCGTTTTTCATAATTTTTGAACATGGGCTATAGCCCCTACCGTACGGCATACTATAGCACGCCGTTTTTCATCATTTTTGAGGATTTGAAAAAAAATCAAAATTTCAAAAACATGGGTTATAACCCATCGTTTTTTGAAATTTTGATTTTTTTTTACCTTGTTTTTCATCCTTTTTGAACATGGGCTATAGCCCCTACCGTACGGCATACTATAGCACGCCGTTTTTCATCATTTTTGAGGATTTGAAAAAACTTTTTTTTTTTCAACATGGGTTATAGCCCATCGTTTTTTTTTTTTTTTTTTTTTTTTTAACGTCGTTTTTTATCATTTTTGAACATGGGCTATAGCCCCTACCGTACGGCATACTATAGCACGCCGTTTTTCATCATTTTTGAGGATTTGAAAAAAAAATCAAAATTTCAAAAAACATGGGTTATAGCCCATCGTTTTTTGAAATTTTGAAAAAAAAATGTTACCTTGTTTTTCATCATTTTTGAACATGGGCTATAGCCCCTACCGTACGGCATACTATAGCACGCAGTTTTTCATCATTTTTGAGGATTTGAAAAAAAATCAAAATTTCAAAAACATGGGTTATAACCCATCGTTTTTTGAAATTTTGATTTTTTTTTTACCTTGTTTTTCATCCTTTTTGAACATGGGCTATAGCCCCTACCGTACGGCATACTATAGCACGCCGTTTTTCATCATTTTTGAGGATTTGAAAAAAAAATCAAAATTTCAAAAAACATGGGTTATAGCCCCTACCGTACGGCATACTATAGCACGCAGTTTTTCATAATTTTTGAGGATTTGAAAAAAAAAAAAAAAAATCAATAACATGGGTTATAGCCCAACGTTTTTTTAATTTTTTTTAATTTTTTTAACCTCGTTTTTCATCATTTTTGAACATGGGCTATAGCCCCTACCGTACGGCATACTATAGCACGCAGTTTTTCATCATTTTTGAGGATTTGAAAAAAAATCTAAATTTCAAAAAACATGGGTTATAGCCCATCGTTTTTTGAAAATTTGGAAAAATAAATGAACCTTGTTTTTCATCCTTTTTGAACATGGGCTATAGCCCCTACCGTACGGCATACTATAGCACGCCGTTTTTCATCATTTTTGAGGATTTGAAAAAATTTCAAAATTTCAAAAACATGGGTTATAGCCCATCGTTTTTTGAAATTTAGATTTTTTTTAACCTTGTTTTTCATCCTTTTTGAACATGGGCTATAGCCCCTACCGTACGGCATACTATAGCACGCAGTTTTTCATCATTTTTGAGGATTTGAAAAAAGAAAAAAAAATTCAATAACATGGGTTATAGCCCATCGTTTTTTTTTTTTTTTTTTTTTTTTTTAACCTCGTTTTTCATCATTTTTGAACATGGGCTATAGCCCCTACCGTACGGCATACTATAGCACGCAGTTTTTCATCATTTTTGAGGATTTGAAAAAAAAACAAAATAAAAAAAAACATGGGTTATAGCCCATCGTTTTTTGAAATTTTGGAAAAATAAATGAACCTTGTTTTTCATCCTTTTTGAACATGGGCTATAGCCCCTACCGTACGGCATACTATAGCACGCCGTTTTTCATCATTTTTGAGGATTTGAAAAAAAATCAAAATTTTAAAAAACATGGGTTATAACCCATCGTTTTTTGAAATTTTGAAAAAAAAATTACCTCGTTTTTCATCATTTTTTAACATGGGCTATAGCCCCTACCGTACGGCATACTATAGCACGCCGTTTTTCATCATTTTTGAGGATTTGAAAAAAATTCAAAATTTTAAAAACATGGGTTATAGCCCATCGTTTTTTGAAATTTTGAAAAAAAAAATTACCTTGTTTTTCATCATTTTTGAACATGGGCTATAGCCCCTACCGTACGGCATACTATAACACGCCGTTTTTCATCATTTTTGAGGATTTGAAAAAATTTCAAAATTTCAAAAAACATGGGTTATAGCCCATCGTTTTTTTTAATTTTTACTTTTTTTTTAACCTCGTTTTTCATAATTTTTGAACATGGGCTATAGCCCCTACCGTACGGCATACTATAGCACGCCGTTTTTCATCATTTTTGAGGATTAAAAAAAAAATCAAAATTTCAAAAACATGGGTTATAACCCATCGTTTTTTGAAATTTTGATTTTTTTTTTACCTTGTTTTTCATCCTTTTTGAACATGGGCTATAGCCCCTACCGTACGGCATACTATAGCACGCCGTTTTTCATCATTTTTGAGGATTTGAAAAAACTTTTTTTTTTCAACATGGGTTATAGCCCATCGTTTTTTTTTTTTTTTTTTTTTTTTTTAACGTCGTTTTTCATCATTTTTGAGGATTTTGAGGATTTGAAAAAAGAAAAAAAAATTCAATAACATGGGTTATAGCCCATCGTTTTTTTTTTTTTTTTTTTTTTTTTTAACCTCGTTTTTCATCATTTTTGAACATGGGCTATAGCCCCTACCGTACGGCATACTATAGCACGCAGTTTTTCATCATTTTTGAGGATTTGAAAAAAAATCTAAATTTCAAAAAACATGGGTTATAGCCCATCGTTTTTTGAAAATTTGGAAAAATAAATGAACCTTGTTTTTCATCCTTTTTGAACATGGGCTATAGCCCCTACCGTACGGCATACTATAGCACGCCGTTTTTCATCATTTTTGAGGATTTGAAAAAAATTCAAAATTTCAAAAACATGGGTTATAGCCCATCGTTTTTTGAAATTTAATTTTTTTTTAACCTTGTTTTTCATCCTTTTTGAACATGGGCTATAGCCCCTACCGTACGGCATACTATAGCACGCAGTTTTTCATCATTTTTGAGGATTTGAAAAAAGAAAAAAAAGATTCAATAACATGGGTTATAGCCCATCGTTTTTTTTATTTTATTTTATTTTTTTAACCTCGTTTTTCATCATTTTTGAACATGGGCTATAGCCCCTACCGTACGGCATACTATAGCACGCAGTTTTTCATCATTTTTGAGGATTTGAAAAAAAAATCTAAATTAAAAAAAACATGGGTTATAGCCCATCGTTTTTTGAAATTTTGGAAAAATAAATGAACCTTGTTTTTCATCCTTTTTGAACATGGGCTATAGCCCCTACCGTACGGCATACTATAACACGCCGTTTTTCATCATTTTTGAGGATTTAAAAAAAAATCAAAATTTCAAAAACATGGGTTATAACCCATCGTTTTTTGAAATTTTGATTTTTTTTTTACCTTGTTTTTCATCCTTTTTGAACATGGGCTATAGCCCCTACCGTACGGCATACTATAGCACGCCGTTTTTCATCATTTTTGAGGATTTGAAAAAACTTTTTTTTTTCAACATGGGTTATAGCCCATCGTTTTTTTTTTTTTTTTTTTTTTTTTTTAACCTCGTTTTTCATCATTTTTGAACATGGGCTATAGCCCCTACCGTACGGCATACTATAGCACGCAGTTTTTCATCATTTTTGAGGATTTGAAAAAAAATCTAAATTTCAAAAAACATGGGTTATAGCCCATCGTTTTTTGAAAATTTGGAAAAATAAATGAACCTTGTTTTTCATGGGCTATAGCCCCTACCGTACGGCATACTATAGCACGCAGTTTTTCATCATTTTTGAGGATTTGAAAAAATTTCAAAATTTCAAAAAACATGGGTTATAGCCCATCGTTTTTTTTAATTTTTAATTTTTTTTTAACCTCGTTTTTCATAATTTTTGAACATGGGCTATAGCCCCTACCGTACGGCATACTATAGCACGCCGTTTTTCATCATTTTTGAGGATTTTAAAAAAAATCAAAATTTCAAAAACATGGGTTATAACCCATCGTTTTTTGAAATTTTGATTTTTTTTTTACCTTGTTTTTCATCCTTTTTGAACATGGGCTATAGCCCCTACCGTACGGCATACTATAGCACGCCGTTTTTCATCATTTTTGAGGATTTGAAAAAACTTTTTTTTTTCAACATGGGTTATAGCCCATGGTTTTTTTTTTTTTTTTTTTTTTTTTTTTTACGTCGTTTTTCATCATTTTTGAGGATTTGAAAAAAGAAAAAAAAAATTCAATAACATGGGTTATAGCCCATCGTTTTTTTTTTTTTTTTTTAACCTCGTTTTTCATCATTTTTGAACATGGGCTATAGCCCCTACCGTACGGCATACTATAGCACGCAGTTTTTCATCATTTTTGAGGATTTGAAAAAAAATCTAAATTTCAAAAAACATGGGTTATAGCCCATCGTTTTTTGAAAATTTGGAAAAATAAATGAACCTTGTTTTTCATCCTTTTTGAACATGGGCTATAGCCCCTACCGTACGGCATACTATAGCACGCCGTTTTTCATCATTTTTGAGGATTTGAAAAAAATTCAAAATTTCAAAAACATGGGTTATAGCCCATCGTTTTTTGATTTTTTTTTTTTTTTTTAACCTTGTTTTTCATCCTTTTTGAACATGGGCTATAGCCCCTACACTACGGCATACTATAGCACGCAGTTTTTCATCATTTTTGAGGATTTGAAAAAAGAAAAAAAAAATTCAATGACATGGGTTATAGCACATCGTTTTTTTTATTTTATTTTTTTAACCTCGTTTTTCATCATTTTTGAACATGGGCTATAGCCCCTACCGTACGGCATACTATAGCACGCAGTTTTTCATCATTTTTGAGGATTTGAAAAAAAATCAAAATAAAAAAAAACATGGGTTATAGCCCATCGTTTTTTGAAATTTTGGAAAAATAAATGAACCTTGTTTTTCATCCTTTTTGAACATGGGCTATAGCCCCTACCGTACGGCATACTATAGCACGCCGTTTTTCATCATTTTTGAGGATTTGAAAAAATTCAAAATTTCAAAAACATGGGTTATAGCCCATCGTTTTTTGAAATTTTGAATTTTTTTTAAACCTTGTTTTTCATCCTTTTTGAACATGGGCTATAGCCCCTACCGTACGGCATACTATAGCACGCCGTTTTTCATCATTTTTGAGGATTTGAAAAAAATTCAAAATTTCAAAAACATGGGTTATAGCCCATCGTTTTTTTTTAACCTTGTTTTTCATCCTTTTTGAACATGGGCTATAGCCCCTACCGTACGGCATACTATAGCACGCAGTTTTTCATCATTTTTGAGGATTTGAAAAAAGAAAAAAAAGATTCAATAACATGGGTTATAGCCCATCGTTTTTTTTATTTTATTTTATTTTTTTAACCTCGTTTTTCATCATTTTTGAACATGGGCTATAGCCCCTACCGTACGGCATACTATAGCACGCAGTTTTTCATCATTTTTGAGGATTTGAAAAAAAAATCAAAATAAAAAAAAACATGGGTTATAGCCCATCGTTTTTTGAAATTTTGGAAAAATAAATGAACCTTGTTTTTCATCCTTTTTGAACATGGGCTATAGCCCCTACCGTACGGCATACTATAACACGCCGTTTTTCATCATTTTTGAGGATTTGAAAACATTTAAAAATTTCAAAAAACATGGGTTATAGCCCATCGTTTTTTGAAATTTTGATTTTTTTTTTACCTTGCTTTTCATCCTTTTTGAACATGGGCTATAGCCCCTACCGTACGGCATACTATAGCACACCGTTTTTCATCATTTTTGAGGATTTGAAAAAAAAATCAAAATAAAAAAAAACATGGGTTATAGCCCATCGTTTTTTGAAATTTTGGAAAAATAAATGAACCTTTTATTTTTTTAACCTCGTTTTTCATCATTTTTGAACATGGGCTATAGCCCCTACCGTACGGCATACTATAGCACGCAGTTTTTCATCATTTTTGAGGATTTGAAAAAAAATCAAAATAAAAAAAAACATGGGTTATAGCCCATCGTTTTTTGAAATTTTGGAAAAATAAATGAACCTTGTTTTTCATCCTTTTTGAACATGGGCTATAGCCCCTACCGTACGGCATACTATAGCACGCCGTTTTTCATCATTTTTGAGGATTTGAAAAAAATTCAAAATGTCAAAAACATGGGTTATAGCCCATCGTTTTTTGAAATTTTGATTTTTTTTTTAAACCTTGTTTTTCATCCTTTTTGAACATGGGCTATAGCCCCTACCGTACGGCATACTATAGCACGCCGTTTTTCATCATTTTTGAGGATTTGAAAAAAAATCTAAATTTAAAAAAACATGGGTTATAGCCCATCGTTTTTTGAAATTTTGGAAAAATAAATGAACCTTGTTTTTCATCCTTTTTGAACATGGGCTATAGCCCCTACCGTACGGCATACTATAGCACGCCGTTTTTCATCATTTTTGAGGATTTGAAAAAAATTAAAAATGTCAAAAACATGGGTTATAGCCCATCGTTTTTTGAAATTTTGATTTTTTCTTAACCTTGTTTTTCATCCTTTTTGAACATGGGCTATAGCCCCTACCGTACGGCATACTATAGCACGCAGTTTTTCATCATTTTTGAGGATTTGAAAAAAAATCAAAATTAAAAAAAACATGGGTTATATCCCATCGTTTTTTGAAATTTTGGAAAAATAAATGAACCTTGTTTTTCATCCTTTTTGAACAAGGGCTATAGCCCCTACCGTACGGCATACTATAGCACGCCGTTTTTTATCATTTTTGAGGATTTGAAAAAATTCAAAATTTCAAAAACATGGGTTATAGCCCATCGATTTTTGAAATTTTGATTTTTTTTAAAACCTTGTTTTTCATCCTTTTTGAACATGGGCTATAGCCCCTACCGTACGGCGTACTATAGCACGCCGTTTTTCATCATTTTTGAGGATTTGAAAAAAAATCTAAATTTCAAAAAACATGGGTTATAGCCCATCGTTTTTTGAAATTTTGAAAAAAAAAATTACCTCGTTTTTCATCATTTTTTAACATGGGCTATAGCCCCTACCGTACGGCATACTATAGCACGCCGTTTTTCATAATTTTTGAGGATTTGAAAAAAAATCAAAATTTCAAAAACATGGGTTATAACCCATCGTTTTTTGAAATTTTGATTTTTTTTTTAACCTTGTTTTTCATCCTTTTTAAACATGGGCTTTAGCCCCTACCGTACGGCATACTATAGCACGCAGTTTTTCATCATTTTTGAGGATTTGAAAAAACTTTTTTTTTTTCAACATGGGTTATAGCCCATTGTGTTTTTTTTTTTTGTTTTTTTTAACCTCGTTTTTTATCATTTTTGAACATGGGCTATAGCCCCTACCGTACGGCATACTATAGCACGCCGTTTTTCATCATTTTTGAGGATTTGAAAAAAAATCAAAATTTCAAAAAACATGGGTTATAGCCCATCGTTTTTTGAAATTTTGAAAAAAAAATGTAACCTTGTTTTTCATCATTTTTGAACATGGGCTATAGCCCCTACCGTACGGCATACTATAGCACGCAGTTTTTCATCATTTTTGAGGATTTGAAAAAAGAAAAAAAAAATTCAATAACATGGGTTATAACCCATCGTTTATTTTATTTTATTTTATTTTTTTAACCTCGTTTTTCATCATTTTTGAACATGGGCTATAGCCCCTACCGTACGGCATACTATAGCACGCCGTTTTTCATCATTTTTGAGGATTTGAAAAAACTTTTTTTTTTCAACATGGGTTATAGCCCATCGTTTTTTTTTTTTTTTTTTTTTTTTAACCTCGTTTTTTATCATTTTTGAACATGGGCTATAGCCCCTACCGTACGGCATACTATAGCACGCAGTTTTTCATCATTTTTGAGGATTTGAAAAAAGAAAAAAAAAATTCAATAACATGGGTTATAGCCCATCGTTTTTTTTTTTTTTTTTTTTTTTTTTTAACCTCGTTTTTCATCATTTTTGAACATGTTTTTTGAAATTTTGGAAAAATAAATGAACCTTGTTTTTCATCCTTTTTGAACATGGGCTATAGCCCCTACCGTACGGCATACTATAGCACGCCGTTTTTCATCATTTTTGAGGATTTTAAAAAAATTCAAAATGTCAAAAACATGGGTTATAGCCCATTGTTTTTTGAAATTTTGATTTTTTTTTTAACCTTGTTTTTCATCCTTTTTGAACATGGGCTATAGCCCCTACCGTACGGCATACTATAGCACGCAGTTTTTCATCATTTTTGAGGATTTGAAAAAAAATCTAAATTTAAAAAAACATGGGTTATAGCCCATCGTTTTTTGAAATTTTGGAAAAATAAATGAACCTTGTTTTTCATCCTTTTTGAACATGGGCTATAGCCCCTACCGTACGGCATACTATAGCACGCCGTTTTTCATCATTTTTGAGGATTTGAAAAAAAATCTAAATTTAAAAAAACATGGGTTATAGCCCATCGTTTTTTGAAATTTTGGAAAAATAAATGAACCTTGTTTTTCATCCTTTTTGAACATGGGCTATAGCCCCTACCGTACGGCATACTATAGCACGCCGTTTTTCATCATTTTTGAGGATTTGAAAAAAATTCAAAATGTCAAAAACATGGGTTATAGCCCATCGTTTTTTGAAATTTTGATTTTTTCTTAACCTTGTTTTTCATCCTTTTTGAACATGGGCTATAGCCCCTACCGTACGGCATACTATAGCACGCAGTTTTTCATCATTTTTGAGGATTTGAAAAAAAATCAAAATTAAAAAAAACATGGGTTATATCCCATCGTTTTTTGAAATTTTGGAAAAATAAATGAACCTTGTTTTTCATCCTTTTTGAACAAGGGCTATAGCCCCTACCGTACGGCATACTATAGCACGCCGTTTTTTATCATTTTTGAGGATTTGAAAAAATTCAAAATTTCAAAAAACATGGGTTATAGCCCATCGTTTTTTGAAATTTTGAAAAAAAAAATTACCTCGTTTTTCATCATTTTTTAACATGGGCTATAGCCCCTACCGTACGGCATACTATAGCACGCCGTTTTTCATCATTTTTGAGGATTTGAAAAAAAATCAAAATTTCAAAAACATGGGTTATAACCCATCGTTTTTTGAAATTTTGATTTTTTTTTTAACCTTGTTTTTCATCCTTTTTAAACATGGGCTTTAGCCCCTACCGTACGGCATACTATAGCACGCAGTTTTTCATCATTTTTTAGGATTTGAAAAAACTTTTTTTTTTTCAACATGGGTTATAGCCCATTGTGTTTTTTTTTTTTGTTTTTTTTAACCTCGTTTTTTATCATTTTTGAACATGGGCTATAGCCCCTACCGTACGGCATACTATAGCACGCCGTTTTTCATCATTTTTGAGGATTTGAAAAAAAATCAAAATTTCAAAAAACATGGGTTATAGCCCATCGTTTTTTGAAATTTTGAAAAAAAAATGTAACCTTGTTTTTCATCATTTTTGAACATGGGCTATAGCCCCTACCGTACGGCATACTATAGCACGCAGTTTTTCATCATTTTTGAGGATTTGAAAAAAGAAAAAAAAAATTCAATAACATGGGTTATAGCCCATCGTTTTTTTTTTTTTTTTTTTTTTTTTTTAACCTCGTTTTTCATCATTTTTGAACATGTTTTTTGAAATTTTGGAAAAATAAATGAACCTTGTTTTTCATCCTTTTTGAACATGGGCTATAGCCCCTACCGTACGGCATACTATAGCACGCCGTTTTTCATCATTTTTGAGGATTTTAAAAAAATTCAAAATGTCAAAAACATGGGTTATAGCCCATTGTTTTTTGAAATTTTGATTTCTTTTTTAACCTTGTTTTTCATCCTTTTTGAACATGGGCTATAGCCCCTACCGTACGGCATACTATAGCACGCAGTTTTTCATCATTTTTGAGGATTTGAAAAAAAATCTAAATTTAAAAAAACATGGGTTATAGCCCATCGTTTTTTGAAATTTTGGAAAAATAAATGAACCTTGTTTTTCATCCTTTTTGAACATGGGCTATAGCCCCTACCGTACGGCATACTATAGCACGCCGTTTTTCATCATTTTTGAGGATTTGAAAAAAAATCTAAATTTAAAAAAACATGGGTTATAGCCCATCGTTTTTTGAAATTTTGGAAAAATAAATGAACCTTGTTTTTCATCCTTTTTGAACATGGGCTATAGCCCCTACCGTACGGCATACTATAGCACGCCGTTTTTCATCATTTTTGAGGATTTGAAAAAAATTCAAAATGTCAAAAACATGGGTTATAGCCCATCGTTTTTTGAAATTTTGATTTTTTCTTAACCTTGTTTTTCATCCTTTTTGAACATGGGCTATAGCCCCTACCGTACGGCATACTATAGCACGCAGTTTTTCATCATTTTTGAGGATTTGAAAAAAAATCAAAATTAAAAAAAACATGGGTTATATCCCATCGTTTTTTGAAATTTTGGAAAAATAAATGAACCTTGTTTTTCATCCTTTTTGAACAAGGGCTATAGCCCCTACCGTACGGCATACTATAGCACGCCGTTTTTTATCATTTTTGAGGATTTGAAAAAATTCAAAATTTCAAAAAACATGGGTTATAGCCCATCGTTTTTTGAAATTTTGAAAAAAAAAATTACCTCGTTTTTCATCATTTTTTAACATGGGCTATAGCCCCTACCGTACGGCATACTATAGCACGCCGTTTTTCATCATTTTTGAGGATTTGAAAAAAAATCAAAATTTCAAAAACATGGGTTATAACCCATCGTTTTTTGAAATTTTGAACATGGGCTATAGCCCCTACCGTACGGCATACTATAGCACGCAGTTTTTCATCATTTTTGAGGATTTGAAAAAAGAAAAAAAAAATTCAATAACATGGGTTATAGCCCATCGTTTTTTTATTATTATTTTTTTTTTTTAAACCTCGTTTTTCATCATTTTTGAGGATTTGAAAAAAGAAAAAAAAAATTCAATAACATGGGTTATAACCCATCGTTTATTTTATTTTATTTTATTTTTTTAACCTCGTTTTTCATCATTTTTGAACATGGGCTATAGCCCCTACCGTACGGCATACTATAGCACGCCGTTTTTCATCATTTTTGAGGATTTGAAAAAACTTTTTTTTTTTCAACATGGGTTATAGCCCATCGTTTTTTTTTTTTTTTTTTTTTTTTAACCTAGTTTTTTATCATTTTTGAACATGGGCTATAGCCCCTACCGTACGGCATACTATAGCACGCAGTTTTTCATCATTTTTGAGGATTTGAAAAAAGAAAAAAAAAATTCAATAACATGGGTTATAGCCCATCGTTTTTTTTTTTTTTTTTTTTTTTTTTTAACCTCGTTTTTCATCATTTTTGAACATGTTTTTTGAAATTTTGGAAAAATAAATGAACCTTGTTTTTCATCCTTTTTGAACATGGGCTATAGCCCCTACCGTACGGCATACTATAGCACGCCGTTTTTCATCATTTTTGAGGATTTGAAAAAAATTCAAAATGTCAAAAACATGGGTTATAGCCCATCGTTTTTTGAAATTTTGATTTTTTTTTTAACCTTGTTTTTCATCCTTTTTGAACATGGGCTATAGCCCCTACCGTACGGCATACTATAGCACGCAGTTTTTCATCATTTTTGAGGATTTGAAAAAAAATCTAAATTTAAAAAAACATGGGTTATAGCCCATCGTTTTTTGAAATTTTGGAAAAATAAATGAACCTTGTTTTTCATCCTTTTTGAACATGGGCTATAGCCCCTACCGTACGGCATACTATAGCACGCCGTTTTTCATCATTTTTGAGGATTTGAAAAAAAATCTAAATTTAAAAAAACATGGGTTATAGCCCATCGTTTTTTGAAATTTTGGAAAAATAAATGAACCTTGTTTTTCATCCTTTTTGAACATGGGCTATAGCCCCTACCGTACGGCATACTATAGCACGCCGTTTTTCATCATTTTTGAGGATTTGAAAAAAATTCAAAATGTCAAAAACATGGGTTATAGCCCATCGTTTTTTGAAATTTTGATTTTTTCTTAACCTTTTTTTTCATCCTTTTTGAACATGGGCTATAGCCCCTACCGTACGGCATACTATAGCACGCAGTTTTTCATCATTTTTGAGGATTTGAAAAAAAATCAAAATTAAAAAAAACATGGGTTATATCCCATCGTTTTTTGAAATTTTGGAAAAATAAATGAACCTTGTTTTTCATCCTTTTTGAACAAGGGCTATAGCCCCTACCGTACGGCATACTATAGCACGCCGTTTTTTATCATTTTTGAGGATTTGAAAAAATTCAAAATTTCAAAAAACATGGGTTATAGCCCATCGTTTTTTGAAATTTTGAAAAAAAAAATTACCTCGTTTTTCATCATTTTTTAACATGGGCTATAGCCCCTACCGTACGGCATACTATAGCACGCCGTTTTTCATCATTTTTGAGGATTTGAAAAAAAATCAAAATTTCAAAAACATGGGTTATAACCCATCGTTTTTTGAAATTTTGATTTTTTTTTTAACCTTGTTTTTCATCCTTTTTAAACATGGGCTTTAGCCCCTACCGTACGGCATACTATAGCACGCAGTTTTTCATCATTTTTTAGGATTTGAAAAAACTTTTTTTTTTTCAACATGGGTTATAGCCCATTGTGTTTTTTGTTTTTGTTTTTTTTAACCTCGTTTTTTATCATTTTTGAACATGGGCTATAGCCCCTACCGTACGGCATACTATAGCACGCCGTTTTTCATCATTTTTGAGGATTTGAAAAAAAATCAAAATTTCAAAAAACATGGGTTATAGCCCATCGTTTTTTGAAATTTTGAAAAAAAAATGTAACCTTGTTTTTCATCATTTTTGAACATGGGCTATAGCCCCTACCGTACGGCATACTATAGCACGCAGTTTTTCATCATTTTTGAGGATTTGAAAAAAGAAAAAAAAAATTCAATAACATGGGTTATAACCCATCGTTTATTTTATTTTATTTTATTTTTTTAACCTCGTTTTTCATCATTTTTGAACATGGGCTATAGCCCCTACCGTACGGCATACTATAGCACGCCGTTTTTCATCATTTTTGAGGATTTGAAAAAACTTTTTTTTTTTCAACATGGGTTATAGCCCATCGTTTTTTTTTTTTTTTTTTTTTTTTAACCTCGTTTTTTATCATTTTTGAACATGGGCTATAGCCCCTACCGTACGGCATACTATAGCACGCAGTTTTTCATCATTTTTGAGGATTTGAAAAAAGAAAAAAAAATTCAATAACATGGGTTATAGCCCATCGTTTTTTTTTTTTTTTTTTTTTTTTTAAACCTCGTTTTTCATCATTTTTGAACATGGGCTATAGCCCCTACCGTACGGCATACTATAGCACGCAGTTTTTCATCATTTTTGAGGATTTGAAAAAAAATCTAAATTTAAAAAAACATGGGTTATAGCCCATCGTTTTTTGAAATTTTGGAAAAATAAATGAACCTTGTTTTTCATCCTTTTTGAACATGGGCTATAGCCCCTACCGTACGGCATACTATAGCACGCCGTTTTTCATCATTTTTGAGGATTTGAAAAAAATTCAAAATGTCAAAAACATGGGTTATAGCCCATCGTTTTTTGAAATTTTGATTTTTTTTTTAACCTTGTTTTTCATCCTTTTTGAACATGGGCTATAGCCCCTACCGTACGGCATACTATAGCACGCAGTTTTTCATCATTTTTGAGGATTTGAAAAAAAAATCTAAATTTAAAAAAACATGGGTTATAGCCCATCGTTTTTTGAAATTTTGGAAAAATAAATGAACCTTGTTTTTCATCCTTTTTGAACATGGGCTATAGCCCCTACCGTACGGCATACTATAGCACGCCGTTTTTCATCATTTTTGAGGATTTGAAAAAAAATCAAAATTTCAAAAAACATGGGTTATAGCCCATCGTTTTTTGAAATTTTGAAAAAAAAATGTAACCTTGTTTTTCATCATTTTTGAACATGGGCTATAGCCCCTACCGTACGGCATACTATAGCACGCAGTTTTTCATCATTTTTGAGGATTTGAAAAAAGAAAAAAAAAATTCAATAACATGGGTTATAACCCATCGTTTATTTTATTTTATTTTATTTTTTTAACCTCGTTTTTCATCATTTTTGAACATGGGCTATAGCCCCTACCGTACGGCATACTATAGCACGCCGTTTTTCATCATTTTTGAGGATTTGAAAAAAAATCAAAATTTCAAAAAACATGGGTTATAGCCCATCGTTTTTTGAAATTTTGAAAAAAAAATTTAACCTTGTTTTTCATCATTTTTGAACATGGGCTATAGCCCCTACCGTACGGCATACTATAGCACGCAGTTTTTCATCATTTTTGAGGATTTGAAAAAAGAAAAAATAAATTCAATAACATGGGTTATAACCCATCGTTTATTTTATTTTATTTTATTTTTTTAACCTCGTTTTTCATCATTTTTGAACATGGGCTATAGCCCCTACCGTACGGCATACTATAGCACGCCGTTTTTCATCATTTTTGAGGATTTGAAAAAACTTTTTTTTTTTCAACATGGGTTATAGCCCATCGTTTTTTTTTTTTTTTTTTTTTTTTAACCTAGTTTTTTATCATTTTTGAACATGGGCTATAGCCCCTACCGTACGGCATACTATAGCACGCAGTTTTTCATCATTTTTGAGGATTTGAAAAAATAAAATAAAAATTCAACAACATGGGTTATAGCCCATCGTTTTTTTTATTATTATTTTTTTTTTCAAACCTCGTTTTTCATCATTTTTGAACATGGGCTATAGCCCCTACCGTACGGCATACTATAGCACGCAGTTTTTCATCATTTTTGAGGATTTGAAAAAAAATCTAAATTAAAAAAAACATGGGTTATAGCCCATCGTTTTTTGAAATTTTGGAAAAATAAATGAACCTTGTTTTTCATCCTTTTTGAACATGGGCTATAGCCCCTACCGTACGGCATACTATAGCACGCCGTTTTTCATCATTTTTGAGGATTTGAAAAAAATTCAAAATGTCAAAAACATGGGTTATAGCCCATCGTTTTTTGAAATTTTGATTTTTTTTTTAACCTTGTTTTTCATCCTTTTTGAACATGGGCTATAGCCCCTACCGTACGGCATACTATAGCACGCAGTTTTTCATCATTTTTGAGGATTTGAAAAAAAATCTAAATTTAAAAAAACATGGGTTATAGCCCATCGTTTTTTGAAATTTTGGAAAAATAAATGAACCTTGTTTTTCATCCTTTTTGAACATGGGCTATAGCCCCTACCGTACGGCATACTATAGCACGCAGTTTTTCATCATTTTTGAGGATTTGAAAAAAATTCAAAATGTCAAAAACATGGGTTATAGCCCATCGTTTTTTGAAATTTTGATTTTTTTTTTAACCTTGTTTTTCATCCTTTTTGAACATGGGCTATAGCCCCTACCGTACGGCATACTATAGCACGCAGTTTTTCCATCATTTTTGAGGATTTGAAAAAAAATCTAAATTTAAAAAAACATGGGTTATAGCCCATCGTTTTTTGAAATTTTGGAAAAATAAATGAACCTTGTTTTTCATCCTTTTTGAACATGGGCTATAGCCCCTACCGTACGGCATACTATAGCACGCCGTTTTTCATCATTTTTGAGGATTTGAAAAAAATTCAAAATGTCAAAAACATGGGTTATAGCCCATCGTTTTTTGAAATTTTGATTTTTTCTTAACCTTGTTTTTCATCCTTTTTGAACATGGGCTATAGCCCCTACCGTACGGCATACTATAGCACGCAGTTTTTCATCATTTTTGAGGATTTGAAAAAAAATCAAAATAAAAAAAAACATGGGTTATATCCCATTGTTTTTTGAAATTTTGGAAAAATAAATGAACCTTGTTTTTCATCCTTTTTGAACAAGGGCTATAGCCCCTACCATACGGCATACTATAGCACGCCGTTTTTTATCATTTTTGAGGATTTGAAAAAATTCAAAATTTCAAAAACATGGGTTATAGCCCATCGTTTTTTGAAATTTTGATTTTTTTTTAAACCTTGTTTTTCATCCTTTTTGAACATGGGCTATAGCCCCTACCGTACGGCATACTATAGCACGCAGTTTTTCCATCATTTTTGAGGATTTGAAAAAAAATCTAAATTTAAAAAAACATGGGTTATAGCCCATCGTTTTTTGAAATTTTGGAAAAATAAATGAACCTTGTTTTTCATCCTTTTTGAACATGGGCTATAGCCCCTACCGTACGGCATACTATAGCACGCCGTTTTTCATCATTTTTGAGGATTTGAAAAAAATTCAAAATGTCAAAAACATGGGTTATAGCCCATCGTTTTTTGAAATTTTGATTTTTTCTTAACCTTGTTTTTCATCCTTTTTGAACATGGGCTATAGCCCCTACCGTACGGCATACTATAGCACGCAGTTTTTCATCATTTTTGAGGATTTGAAAAAAAATCAAAATTAAAAAAAACATGGGTTATATCCCATCGTTTTTTGAAATTTTGGAAAAATAAATGAACCTTGTTTTTCATCCTTTTTGAACAAGGGCTATAGCCCCTACCGTACGGCATACTATAGCACGCCGTTTTTTATCATTTTTGAGGATTTGAAAAAATTCAAAATTTCAAAAACATGGGTTATAGCCCATCGTTTTTTGAAATTTTGATTTTTTTTTAAACCTTGTTTTTCATCCTTTTTGAACATGGGCTATAGCCCCTACCGTACGGCGTACTATAGCACGCCGTTTTTCATCATTTTTGAGGATTTGAAAAAAAATCAAAATTTCAAAAAACATGGGTTATAGCCCATCGTTTTTTGAAATTTTGAAAAAAAAAATTACCTCGTTTTTCATCATTTTTTAACATGGGCTATAGCCCCTACCGTACGGCATACTATAGCACGCCGTTTTTCATCATTTTTGAGGATTTGAAAAAAAATCAAAATTTCAAAAACATGGGTTATAACCCATCGTTTTTTGAAATTTTGATTTTTTTTTTAACCTTGTTTTTCATCCTTTTTAAACATGGGCTTTAGCCCCTACCGTACGGCATACTATAGCACGCAGTTTTTCATCATTTTTGAGGATTTGAAAAAACCTTTTTTTTTCAACATGGGTTATAGCCCATTGTGTTTTTTTTGTTTTGTTTTTTTTAACCTCGTTTTTTATCATTTTTGAACATGGGCTATAGCCCCTACCGTACGGCATACTATAGCACGCCGTTTTTCATCATTTTTGAGGATTTGAAAAAAAATCAAAATTTCAAAAAACATGGGTTATAGCCCATCGTTTTTTGAAATTTTGAAAAAAAAATGTAACCTTGTTTTTCATCATTTTTGAACATGGGCTATAGCCCCTACCGTACGGCATACTATAGCACGCAGTTTTTCATCATTTTTGAGGATTTGAAAAAAGAAAAAAAAAATTCAATAACATGGGTTATAACCCATCGTTTATTTTATTTTATTTTATTTTTTTAACCTCGTTTTTCATCATTTTTGAACATGGGCTATAGCCCCTACCGTACGGCATACTATAGCACGCAGTTTTTCATCATTTTTGAGGATTTGAAAAAAAATCAAAATTTCAAAAAACATGGGTTATAGCCCATCGTTTTTTGAAATTTAGATTTTTTTTTTAACCTTGTTTTTCATCCTTTTTGAACATGGGCTATAGCCCCTACCGTACGGCATACTATAGCACGCAGTTTTTCATCATGTTTGAGGATTTGAAAAAAAAAAAAAAAAAAATCAATAACATGGGTTATAGCCCATCGTTTTTTTTATTTTATTTTATTTTTTTAACCTCGTTTTTCATCCTTTTTGAACATGGGCTATAGCCCCTACCGTACGGCATACTATAGCACGCCGTTTTTCATCATTTTTGAGGATTTGAAAAAATTCAAAATTTCAAAAACATGGGTTATAGCCCATTGTTTTTTTAAATTTTGAATTTTTTTTAAACCTTGTTTTTCATCCTTTTTGAACATGGGCTATAGCCCCTACCGTACGGCATACTATAGCACGCCGTTTTTCATCATTTTTGAGGATTTGAAAAAAAATCAAAATTTCAAAAAACATGGGTTATAGCCCATCGTTTTTTGAAATTTTGAAAAAAAAATGTAACCTTGTTTTTCATCATTTTTGAACATGGGCTATAGCCCCTACCGTACGGCATACTATAGCACGCCGTTTTTCATCATTTTTGAGGATTTGAAAAAAAATCAAAATTTCAAAAACATGGGTTATAGCCAATCGTTTTTTTTAAATTTTGATTTTTTTTTTAACCTCGTTTTTCATCCTTTTTGAACATGGGCTATAGCCCCTACCGTACGGCATACTATAGCACGCAGTTTTTCATCATTTTTGAGGATTTGAAAAAAAAAAAAAAAAATCAATAACATGGGTTATAGCCCATCGTTTTTTTTATTTATTTTTATTTTTTTAACCTCGTTTTTCATCATTTTTGAACATGGGCTATAGCCCCTACCGTACGGCATACTATAGCACGCAGTTTTTCATCATTTTTGAGGATTTGAAAAAAAATCTAAATTTCAAAAAACATGGGTTATAGCCCATCGTTTTTTGAAATTTTGGAAAAATAAATGAACCTTGTTTTTCATCCTTTTTGAACATGGGCTATAGCCCCTACCGTACGGCATACTATAGCACGCCGTTTTTCATCATTTTTGAGGATTTGAAAAAATTGAAAAATTGAAAAAAAATCAAAATTTTAAAAACATGGGTTATAGCCCATCGTTTTTCTTTTTTTTTTAACGTCGTTTTTTATCATTTTTGAACATGGGCTATAGCCCCTACCGTACGGCATACTATAGCACGCCGTTTTTCATCATTTTTGAGGATTTGAAAAAAAATCTAAATTTCAAAAAACATGGGTTATAGCCCATCGTTTTTTGAAATTTTGAAAAAAAAATGTAACCTTGTTTTTCATCATTTTTGAACATGGGCTATAGCCCCTACCGTACGGCATACTATAGCACGCCGTTTTTCATCATTTTTGAGGATTTGAAAAAAAATCAAAATTTCAAAAACATGGGTTATAGCCAATCGTTTTTTTAAATTTTGATTTTTTTTTTAACCTTGTTTTTCATCCTTTTTGAACATGGGCTATAGCCCCTACCGTACGGCATACTATAGCACGCAGTTTTTCATCATTTTTGAGGATTTGAAAAAAAAAAAAAAATCAATAACATGGGTTATAGCCCATCGTTTTTTTTTTTTTTTTTTTTTTTTTAACCTCGTTTTTCATCATTTTTGAACATGGGCTATAGCCCCTACCGTACGGCATACTATAGCACGCAGTTTTTCATCATTTTTGAGGATTTGAAAAAAAATCTAAATTTCAAAAAACATGGGTTATAGCCCATCGTTTTTTGAAATTTTGGAAAAATAAATGAACCTTGTTTTTCATCCTTTTTGAACATGGGCTATAGCCCCTACCGTACGGCATACTATAGCACGCCGTTTTTCATCATTTTTGAGGATTTGAAAAAATTTCAAAATTTCAAAAACATGGGTTATAGCCCATCGTTTTTTGAAATTTTGATTTTTTTTTAACCTTGTTTTTCATCCTTTTTGAACATGGGCTATAGCCCCTACCGTACGGCATACTATAGCACGCAGTTTTTCATCATTTTTGAGGATTTGAAAAAAGAAAAAAAAATTCAATAACATGGGTTATAGCCCATCGTTTTTTTTATTTTATTTTATTTTTTTAACCTCGTTTTTCATCATTTTTGAACATGGGCTATAGCCCCTACCGTACGGCATACTATAGCACACAGTTTTTCATCATTTTTGAGGATTTGAAAAAAAATCTAAATTTAAAAAACATGGGTTATAGCCCATAGTTTTTTGAAATTTTGGAAAAATAAATGAACCTTGTTTTTCATCCTTTTTGAACATGGGCTATAGCCCCTACCGTACGGCATACTATAGCACGCCGTTTTTCATCATTTTTGAGGATTTGAAAAAAAATCAAAATTTCAAAAAACATGGGTTATAACCCATCGTTTTTTGAAATTTTGAAAAAAAAATTACCTCGTTTTTCATCATTTTTGAACATGGGCTATAGCCCCTACCGTACGGCATACTATAGCACGCAGTTTTTCATCATTTTTGAGGATTTGAAAAAAATTCAAAATTTTAAAAACATGGGTTATAGCCCATCGTTTTTTGAAATTTTGAAAAAAAAAATTACCTTGTTTTTCATCATTTTTGAACATGGGCTATAGCCCCTACCGTACGGCATACTATAACACGCCGTTTTTCATCATTTTTGAGGATTTGAAAAAAAATCAAAATTTCAAAAAACATGGGTTATAACCCATCGTTTTTTGAAATTTTGGAAAAATAAATGAACCTTGTTTTTCATCCTTTTTGAACATGGGCTATAGCCCCTACCGTACGGCATACTATAGCACGCCGTTTTTCATCATTTTTGAGGATTTGAAAAAAAATCAAAATTTCAAAAAACATGGGTTATAACCCATCGTTTTTTGAAATTTTGAAAAAAAAATTACCTCGTTTTTCATCATTTTTTAACATGGGCTATAGCCCCTACCGTACGGCATACTATAGCACGCTGTTTTTCATCATTTTTGAGGATTTGAAAAAAGAAAAAAAAAATTAAATAACATGGGTTATAGCCCATCGTTTTTTTTATTTTATTTAATTTTTTTAACCTCGTTTTTCATCATTTTTGAACATGGGCTATAGCCCCTACCGTACGGCATACTATAGCACGCAGTTTTTCATCATTTTTGAGGATTTGAAAAAAAATCAAAATTTAAAAAAACATGCGTTATAGCCCATCGTTTTTTGAAATTTTGGAAAAATAAATGAACCTTGTTTTTCATCCTTTTTGAACATGGGCTATAGCCCCTACCGTACGGCATACTATAGCACGCCGTTTTTCATCATTTTTGAGGATTTGAAAAAAAATCAAAATTTCAAAAAACATGGGTTATAACCCATCGTTTTTAGAAATTTTGAAAAAAAACATTACCTCGTTTTTCATCATTTTTTAACATGGGCTATAGCCCCTACCGTACGGCATACTATAGCACGCCGTTTTTCATCATTTTTGAGGATTTGAAAAAAATTCAAAATTTTAAAAACATGGGTTATAGCCCATCGTTTTTTGAAATTTTGAGAAAAAAAAATTACCTTGTTTTTCATCATTTTTGAACATGGGCTATAGCCCCTACCGTACGGCATACTATAACACGCCGTTTTTCATCATTTTTGAGGATTTGAAAAAAAATCAAAATTTCAAAAAACATGGGTTATAACCCATCGTTTTTTGAAATTTTGGAAAAATATATGAACCTTGTTTTTCATCCTTTTTGAACATGGGCTATAGCCCCTACCGTACGGCATACTATAGCACGCCGTTTTTCATCATTTTTGAGGATTTGAAAAAAAATCAAAATTTCAAAAAACATGGGTTATAACCCATCGTTTTTTGAAATTTTGAAAAAAAAATTACCTCGTTTTTCATCATTTTTTAACATGGGCTATAGCCCCTACCGTACGGCATACTATAGCACGCCGTTTTTCATCATTTTTGAGGATTTGAAAAAAGAAAAAAAAAATTAAATAACATGGGTTATAGCCCATCGTTTTTTTTATTTTATTTAATTTTTTTAACCTCGTTTTTCATCATTTTTGAACATGGGCTATAGCCCCTACCGTACGGAATACTATAGCACGCAGTTTTTCATCATTTTTGAGGATTTGAAAAAAAATCAAAATTTAAAAAAACATGCGTTATAGCCCATCGTTTTTTGAAATTTTGGAAAAATAAATGAACCTTGTTTTTCATCCTTTTTGAACATGGGCTATAGCCCCTACCGTACGGCATACTATAGCACGCCGTTTTTCATCATTTTTGAGGATTTGAAAAAAAATCAAAATTTCAAAAAACATGGGTTATAACCCATCGTTTTTAGAAATTTTGAAAAAAAAAATTACCTCGTTTTTCATCATTTTTTAACATGGGCTATAGCCCCTACCGTACGGCATACTATAGCACGCCGTTTTTCATCATTTTTGAGGATTTGAAAAAAAATCAAAATTTCAAAAACATGGGTTATAGCCAATCGTTTTTTGAAATTTTGGAAAAATAAATGAACCTTGTTTTTCATCCTTTTTGAACATGGGCTATAGCCCCTACCGTACGGCATACTATAGCACGCCGTTTTTCATCATTTTTGAGGATTTGAAAAAAAATCAAAATTTCAAAAAACATGGGTTATAACCCATCGTTTTTAGAAATTTTGAAAAAAAACATTACCTCGTTTTTCATCATTTTTTAACATGGGCTATAGCCCCTACCGTACGGCATACTATAGCACGCCGTTTTTCATCATTTTTGAGGATTTGAAAAAAATTCAAAATTTTAAAAACATGGGTTATAGCCCATCGTTTTTTGAAATTTTGAGAAAAAAAAATTACCTTGTTTTTCATCATTTTTGAACATGGGCTATAGCCCCTACCGTACGGCATACTATAACACGCCGTTTTTCATCATTTTTGAGGATTTGAAAAAAAATCAAAATTTCAAAAAACATGGGTTATAACCCATCGTTTTTTGAAATTTTGGAAAAATATATGAACCTTGTTTTTCATCCTTTTTGAACATGGGCTATAGCCCCTACCGTACGGCATACTATAGCACGCCGTTTTTCATCATTTTTGAGGATTTGAAAAAAAATCAAAATTTCAAAAAACATGGGTTATAACCCATCGTTTTTTGAAATTTTGAAAAAAAAATTACCTCGTTTTTCATCATTTTTTAACATGGGCTATAGCCCCTACCGTACGGCATACTATAGCACGCCGTTTTTCATCATTTTTGAGGATTTGAAAAAAGAAAAAAAAAATTAAATAACATGGGTTATAGCCCATCGTTTTTTTTATTTTATTTAATTTTTTTAACCTCGTTTTTCATCATTTTTGAACATGGGCTATAGCCCCTACCGTACGGCATACTATAGCACGCAGTTTTTCATCATTTTTGAGGATTTGAAAAAAAATCAAAATTTAAAAAAACATGCGTTATAGCCCATCGTTTTTTGAAATTTTGGAAAAATAAATGAACCTTGTTTTTCATCCTTTTTGAACATGGGCTATAGCCCCTACCGTACGGCATACTATAGCACGCCGTTTTTCATCATTTTTGAGGATTTGAAAAAAAATCAAAATTTCAAAAAACATGGGTTATAACCCATCGTTTTTAGAAATTTTGAAAAAAAAAATTACCTCGTTTTTCATCATTTTTTAACATGGGCTATAGCCCCTACCGTACGGCATACTATAGCACGCCGTTTTTCATCATTTTTGAGGATTTGAAAAAAAATCAAAATTTCAAAAACATGGGTTATAGCCAATCGTTTTTTTAAATTTTGATTTTTTTTTAACCTTGTTTTTCATCCTTTTTGAACATGGGCTATAGCCCCTACCGTACGGCATACTATAGCACGCAGTTTTTCATCATTTTTGAGGATTTGAAAAAAAAAAAAAAAATTCAATAACATGGGTTATAGCCCATCGTTTTTTTTATTTTTTTTAATTTTTTTAACCTCGTTTTTCATCATTTTTGAACATGGGCTATAGCCCCTACCGTACGGCATACTATAGCACGCAGTTTTTCATCATTTTTGAGGATTTGAAAAAAAATCTAAATTTCAAAAAACATGGGTTATAGCCCATCGTTTTTTGAAATTTTGGAAAAATAAATGAACCTTGTTTTTCATCCTTTTTGAACATGGGCTATAGCCCCTACCGTACGGCATACTATAGCACGCCGTTTTTCATCATTTTTGAGGATTTGAAAAAATTGAAAAATTGAAAAAAAATCAAAATTTTAAAAACATGGGTTATAGCCCATCGTTTTTCTTTTTTTTTTAACGTCGTTTTTTATCATTTTTGAACATGGGCTATAGCCCCTACCGTACGGCATACTATAGCACGCCGTTTTTCATCATTTTTGAGGATTTGAAAAAAAATCAAAATTTCAAAAAACATGGGTTATAGCCCATCGTTTTTTGAAATTTTGAAAAAAAAATGTAACCTTGTTTTTCATCATTTTTGAACATGGGCTATAGCCCCTACCGTACGGCATACTATAGCACGCCGTTTTTCATCATTTTTGAGGATTTGAAAAAAAATCAAAATTTCAAAAACATGGGTTATAGCCAATCGTTTTTTTAAATTTTGATTTTTTTTTTAACCTTGTTTTTCATCCTTTTTGAACATGGGCTATAGCCCCTACCGTACGGCATACTATAGCACGCAGTTTTTCATCATTTTTGAGGATTTGAAAAAAAAAAAAAAATTCAATAACATGGGTTATAGCCCATCGTTTTTTTTATTTATTTATTTATTTTTAACCTCGTTTTTCATCATTTTTGAACATGGGCTATAGCCCCTACCGTACGGCATACTATAGCACGCAGTTTTTCATCATTTTTGAGGATTTGAAAAAAAATCTAAATTTCAAAAAACATGGGTTATAGCCCATCGTTTTTTGAAATTTTGGAAAAATAAATGAACCTTGTTTTTCATCCTTTTTGAACATGGGCTATAGCCCCTACCGTACGGCATACTATAGCACGCCGTTTTTCATCATTTTTGAGGATTTGAAAAAATTTAAAAATTTCAAAAACATGGGTTATAGCCCATCGTTTTTTGAAATTTTGATTTTTTTTTAACCTTGTTTTTCATCCTTTTTGAACATGGGCTATAGCCCCTACCGTACGGCATACTATAGCACGCAGTTTTTCATCATTTTTGAGGATTTGAAAAAAGAAAAAAAAATTCAATAACATGGGTTATAGCCCATCGTTTTTTTTATTTTATTTTATTTTTTTAACCTCGTTTTTCATCATTTTTGAACATGGGCTATAGCCCCTACCGTACGGCATACTATAGCACACAGTTTTTCATCATTTTTGAGGATTTGAAAAAAAATCTAAATTTAAAAAACATGGGTTATAGCCCATCGTTTTTTGAAATTTTGGAAAAATAAATGAACCTTGTTTTTCATCCTTTTTGAACATGGGCTATAGCCCCTACCGTACGGCATACTATAGCACGCCGTTTTTCATCATTTTTGAGGATTTGAAAAAAAATCAAAATTTCAAAAAACATGGGTTATAACCCATCGTTTTTTGAAATTTTGAAAAAAAAATTACCTCGTTTTTCATCATTTTTGAACATGGGCTATAGCCCCTACCGTACGGCATACTATAGCACGCAGTTTTTCATCATTTTTGAGGATTTGAAAAAAATTCAAAATTTTAAAAACATGGGTTATAGCCCATCGTTTTTTGAAATTTTGAAAAAAAAAATTACCTTGTTTTTCATCATTTTTGAACATGGGCTATAGCCCCTACCGTACGGCATACTATAACACGCCGTTTTTCATCATTTTTGAGGATTTGAAAAAAGAAAAAAAAATTCAATAACATGGGTTATAGCCCATCGTTTTTTTTATTTTATTTTATTTTTTTAACCTCGTTTTTCATCATTTTTGAACATGGGCTATAGCCCCTACCGTACGGCATACTATAGCACACAGTTTTTCATCATTTTTGAGGATTTGAAAAAAAATCTAAATTTAAAAAACATGGGTTATAGCCCATCGTTTTTTGAAATTTTGGAAAAATAAATGAACCTTGTTTTTCATCCTTTTTGAACATGGGCTATAGCCCCTACCGTACGGCATACTATAGCACGCCGTTTTTCATCATTTTTGAGGATTTGAAAAAAAATCAAAATTTCAAAAAACATGGGTTATAACCCATCGTTTTTTGAAATTTTGAAAAAAAAATTACCTCGTTTTTCATCATTTTTGAACATGGGCTATAGCCCCTACCGTACGGCATACTATAGCACGCAGTTTTTCATCATTTTTGAGGATTTGAAAAAAATTCAAAATTTTAAAAACATGGGTTATAGCCCATCGTTTTTTGAAATTTTGAAAAAAAAAATTACCTTGTTTTTCATCATTTTTGAACATGGGCTATAGCCCCTACCGTACGGCATACTATAACACGCCGTTTTTCATCATTTTTGAGGATTTGAAAAAAAATCAAAATTTCAAAAAACATGGGTTATAACCCATCGTTTTTTGAAATTTTGGAAAAATAAATGAACCTTGTTTTTCATCCTTTTTGAACATGGGCTATAGCCCCTACCGTACGGCATACTATAGCACGCCGTTTTTCATCATTTTTGAGGATTTGAAAAAAAATCAAAATTTCAAAAAACATGGGTTATAACCCATCGTTTTTTGAAATTTTGAAAAAAAAATTACCTCGTTTTTCATCATTTTTTAACATGGGCTATAGCCCCTACCGTACGGCATACTATAGCACGCCGTTTTTCATCATTTTTGAGGATTTTAAAAAAGAAAAAAAAAATTAAATAACATGGGTTATAGCCCATCGTTTTTTTTATTTTATTTAATTTTTTTAACCTCGTTTTTCATCATTTTTGAACATGGGCTATAGCCCCTACCGTACGGCATACTATAGCACGCAGTTCTTCATCATTTTTGAGGATTTGAAAAAAAATCAAAATTTAAAAAAACATGCGTTATAGCCCATCGTTTTTTGAAATTTTGGAAAAATAAATGAACCTTGTTTTTCATCCTTTTTGAACATGGGCTATAGCCCCTACCGTACGGCATACTATAGCACGCCGTTTTTCATCATTTTTGAGGATTTGAAAAAAAATCAAAATTTCAAAAAACATGGGTTATAACCCATCGTTTTTAGAAATTTTGAAAAAAAACATTACCTCGTTTTTCATCATTTTTTAACATGGGCTATAGCCCCTACCGTACGGCATACTATAGCACGCCGTTTTTCATCATTTTTGAGGATTTGAAAAAAATTCAAAATTTTAAAAACATGGGTTATAGCCCATCGTTTTTTGAAATTTTGAGAAAAAAAAATTACCTTGTTTTTCATCATTTTTGAACATGGGCTATAGCCCCTACCGTACGGCATACTATAACACGCCGTTTTTCATCATTTTTGAGGATTTGAAAAAAAATCAAAATTTCAAAAAACATGGGTTATAACCCATCGTTTTTTGAAATTTTGGAAAAATAAATGAACCTTGTTTTTCATCCTTTTTGAACATGGGCTATAGCCCCTACCGTACGGCATACTATAGCACGCCGTTTTTCATCATTTTTGAGGATTTGAAAAAAAATCAAAATTTCAAAAAACATGGGTTATAACCCATCGTTTTTTGAAATTTTGAAAAAAAAATTACCTCGTTTTTCATCATTTTTTAACATGGGCTATAGCCCCTACCGTACGGCATACTATAGCACGCCGTTTTTCATCATTTTTGAGGATTTGAAAAAAGAAAAAAAAAATTAAATAACATGGGTTATAGCCCATCGTTTTTTTTATTTTATTTAATTTTTTTAACCTCGTTTTTCATCATTTTTGAACATGGGCTATAGCCCCTACCGTACGGCATACTATAGCACGCAGTTTTTCATCATTTTTGAGGATTTGAAAAAAAATCAAAATTTAAAAAAACATGCGTTATAGCCCATCGTTTTTTGAAATTTTGGAAAAATAAATGAACCTTGTTTTTCATCCTTTTTGAACATGGGCTATAGCCCCTACCGTACGGCATACTATAGCACGCCGTTTTTCATCATTTTTGAGGATTTGAAAAAAAATCAAAATTTCAAAAAACATGGGTTATAACCCATCGTTTTTAGAAATTTTGAAAAAAAAAATTACCTCGTTTTTCATCATTTTTTAACATGGGCTATAGCCCCTACCGTACGGCATACTATAGCACGCCGTTTTTCATCATTTTTGAGGATTTGAAAAAAATTCAAAATTTTAAAAACATGGGTTATAGCCCATCGTTTTTTGAAATTTTGAGAAAAAAAAATTACCTTGTTTTTCATCATTTTTGAACATGGGCTATAGCCCCTACCGTACGGCATACTATAACACGCCGTTTTTCATCATTTTTGAGGATTTGAAAAAAAATCAAAATTTCAAAAAACATGGGTTATAACCCATCGTTTTTTGAAATTTTGGAAAAATAAATGAACCTTGTTTTTCATCCTTTTTGAACATGGGCTATAGCCCCTACCGTACGGCATACTATAGCACGCCGTTTTTCATCATTTTTGAGGATTTGAAAAAAAATCAAAATTTCAAAAAACATGGGTTATAACCCATCGTTTTTTGAAATTTTGAAAAAAAAATTACCTCGTTTTTCATCATTTTTTAACATGGGCTATAGCCCCTACCGTACGGCATACTATAGCACGCCGTTTTTCATCATTTTTGAGGATTTGAAAAAAGAAAAAAAAAATTAAATAACATGGGTTATAGCCCATCGTTTTTTTTATTTTATTTAATTTTTTTAACCTCGTTTTTCATCATTTTTGAACATGGGCTATAGCCCCTACCGTACGGCATACTATAGCACGCAGTTTTTCATCATTTTTGAGGATTTGAAAAAAAATCAAAATTAAAAAAAACATGCGTTATAGCCCATCGTTTTTTGAAATTTTGGAAAAATAAATGAACCTTGTTTTTCATCCTTTTTGAACATGGGCTATAGCCCCTACCGTACGGCATACTATAGCACGCCGTTTTTCATCATTTTTGAGGATTTGAAAAAAAATCAAAATTTCAAAAAACATGGGTTATAACCCATCGTTTTTAGAAATTTTGAAAAAAAAATTTACCTCGTTTTTCATCATTTTTTAACATGGGCTATAGCCCCTACCGTACGGCATACTATAGCACGCCGTTTTTCATCATTTTTTAGGATTTGAAAAAAAATCTAAATTTTAAAAACATGGGTTATAGCCCATCGTTTTTTGAAATTTTGGAAAAGAAAATTACCTTGTTTTTCATCATTTTTGAACATGGGCTATAGCCCCTACCGTACGGCATACTATAACACGCCGTTTTTCATCATTTTTGAGGATTTGAAAAAAATTCAAAATTTCAAAAAACATGGGTTATAACCCATCGTTTTTTGAAATTTTGGAAAAATAAATGAACCTTGTTTTTCATCCTTTTTGAACATGGGCTATAGCCCCTACCGTACGGCATACTATAGCACGCCGTTTTTCATCATTTTTGAGGATTTGAAAAAAAATCAAAATTTCAAAAAACATGGGTTATAACCCATCGTTTTTTGAAATTTTGAAAAAAAAAATACCTCGTTTTTCATCATTTTTTAACATGGGCTATAGCCCCTACCGTACGGCATACTATAGCACGCCGTTTTTCATCATTTTTGAGGATTTGAAAAAAGAAAAAAAAAATTAAATAACATGGGTTATAGCCCATCGTTTTTTTTATTTTATTTAATTTTTTTAACCTTGTTTTTCATCCTTTTTGAACATGGGCTATAGCCCCTACCGTACGGCATACTATAGCACGCCGTTTTTCATCATTTTTGAGGATTTGAAAAAAAATCAAAATTTCAAAAAACATGGGTTATAACCCATCGTTTTTTGAAATTTTGAAAAAAAAATTACCTCGTTTTTCATCATTTTTTAACATGGGCTATAGCCCCTACCGTACGGCATACTATAGCACGCCGTTTTTCATCATTTTTGAGGATTTTAAAAAAGAAAAAAAAAATTAAATAACATGGGTTATAGCCCATCGTTTTTTTTATTTTATTTAATTTTTTTAACCTCGTTTTTCATCATTTTTGAACATGGGCTATAGCCCCTACCGTACGGCATACTATAGCACGCAGTTCTTCATCATTTTTGAGGATTTGAAAAAAAATCAAAATTTAAAAAAACATGCGTTATAGCCCATCGTTTTTTGAAATTTTGGAAAAATAAATGAACCTTGTTTTTCATCCTTTTTGAACATGGGCTATAGCCCCTACCGTACGGCATACTATAGCACGCCGTTTTTCATCATTTTTGAGGATTTGAAAAAAAATCAAAATTTCAAAAAACATGGGTTATAACCCATCGTTTTTAGAAATTTTGAAAAAAAACATTACCTCGTTTTTCATCATTTTTTAACATGGGCTATAGCCCCTACCGTACGGCATACTATAGCACGCCGTTTTTCATCATTTTTGAGGATTTGAAAAAAATTCAAAATTTTAAAAACATGGGTTATAGCCCATCGTTTTTTGAAATTTTGAGAAAAAAAAATTACCTTGTTTTTCATCATTTTTGAACATGGGCTATAGCCCCTACCGTACGGCATACTATAACACGCCGTTTTTCATCATTTTTGAGGATTTGAAAAAAAATCAAAATTTCAAAAAACATGGGTTATAACCCATCGTTTTTTGAAATTTTGGAAAAATAAATGAACCTTGTTTTTCATCCTTTTTGAACATGGGCTATAGCCCCTACCGTACGGCATACTATAGCACGCCGTTTTTCATCATTTTTGAGGATTTGAAAAAAAATCAAAATTTCAAAAAACATGGGTTATAACCCATCGTTTTTTGAAATTTTGAAAAAAAAATTACCTCGTTTTTCATCATTTTTTAACATGGGCTATAGCCCCTACCGTACGGCATACTATAGCACGCCGTTTTTCATCATTTTTGAGGATTTGAAAAAAGAAAAAAAAAATTAAATAACATGGGTTATAGCCCATCGTTTTTTTTATTTTATTTAATTTTTTTAACCTCGTTTTTCATCATTTTTGAACATGGGCTATAGCCCCTACCGTACGGCATACTATAGCACGCAGTTTTTCATCATTTTTGAGGATTTGAAAAAAAATCAAAATTTAAAAAAACATGCGTTATAGCCCATCGTTTTTTGAAATTTTGGAAAAATAAATGAACCTTGTTTTTCATCCTTTTTGAACATGGGCTATAGCCCCTACCGTACGGCATACTATAGCACGCCGTTTTTCATCATTTTTGAGGATTTGAAAAAAAATCAAAATTTCAAAAAACATGGGTTATAACCCATCGTTTTTAGAAATTTTGAAAAAAAAAATTACCTCGTTTTTCATCATTTTTTAACATGGGCTATAGCCCCTACCGTACGGCATACTATAGCACGCCGTTTTTCATCATTTTTGAGGATTTGAAAAAAATTCAAAATTTTAAAAACATGGGTTATAGCCCATCGTTTTTTGAAATTTTGAGAAAAAAAAATTACCTTGTTTTTCATCATTTTTGAACATGGGCTATAGCCCCTACCGTACGGCATACTATAACACGCCGTTTTTCATCATTTTTGAGGATTTGAAAAAAAATCAAAATTTCAAAAAACATGGGTTATAACCCATCGTTTTTTGAAATTTTGGAAAAATAAATGAACCTTGTTTTTCATCCTTTTTGAACATGGGCTATAGCCCCTACCGTACGGCATACTATAGCACGCCGTTTTTCATCATTTTTGAGGATTTGAAAAAAAATCAAAATTTCAAAAAACATGGGTTATAACCCATCGTTTTTTGAAATTTTGAAAAAAAAATTACCTCGTTTTTCATCATTTTTTAACATGGGCTATAGCCCCTACCGTACGGCATACTATAGCACGCCGTTTTTCATCATTTTTGAGGATTTGAAAAAAGAAAAAAAAAATTAAATAACATGGGTTATAGCCCATCGTTTTTTTTATTTTATTTAATTTTTTTAACCTCGTTTTTCATCATTTTTGAACATGGGCTATAGCCCCTACCGTACGGCATACTATAGCACGCAGTTTTTCATCATTTTTGAGGATTTGAAAAAAAATCAAAATTAAAAAAAACATGCGTTATAGCCCATCGTTTTTTGAAATTTTGGAAAAATAAATGAACCTTGTTTTTCATCCTTTTTGAACATGGGCTATAGCCCCTACCGTACGGCATACTATAGCACGCCGTTTTTCATCATTTTTGAGGATTTGAAAAAAAATCAAAATTTCAAAAAACATGGGTTATAACCCATCGTTTTTAGAAATTTTGAAAAAAAAATTTACCTCGTTTTTCATCATTTTTTAACATGGGCTATAGCCCCTACCGTACGGCATACTATAGCACGCCGTTTTTCATCATTTTTTAGGATTTGAAAAAAAATCTAAATTTTAAAAACATGGGTTATAGCCCATCGTTTTTTGAAATTTTGGAAAAGAAAATTACCTTGTTTTTCATCATTTTTGAACATGGGCTATAGCCCCTACCGTACGGCATACTATAACACGCCGTTTTTCATCATTTTTGAGGATTTGAAAAAAATTCAAAATTTCAAAAAACATGGGTTATAACCCATCGTTTTTTGAAATTTTGGAAAAATAAATGAACCTTGTTTTTCATCCTTTTTGAACATGGGCTATAGCCCCTACCGTACGGCATACTATAGCACGCCGTTTTTCATCATTTTTGAGGATTTGAAAAAAAATCAAAATTTCAAAAAACATGGGTTATAACCCATCGTTTTTTGAAATTTTGAAAAAAAAAATACCTCGTTTTTCATCATTTTTTAACATGGGCTATAGCCCCTACCGTACGGCATACTATAGCACGCCGTTTTTCATCATTTTTGAGGATTTGAAAAAAGAAAAAAAAAATTAAATAACATGGGTTATAGCCCATCGTTTTTTTTATTTTATTTAATTTTTTTAACCTCGTTTTTCATCATTTTTGAACATGGGCTATAGCCCCTACCGTACGGCATACTATAGCACGCAGTTTTTCATCATTTTTGAGGATTTGAAAAAAAATCAAAATTTAAAAAAACATGCGTTATAGCCCATCGTTTTTTGAAATTTTGGAAAAATAAATGAACCTTGTTTTTCATCCTTTTTGAACATGGGCTATAGCCCCTACCGTACGGCATACTATAGCACGCCGTTTTTCATCATTTTTGAGGATTTGAAAAAAAATCAAAATTTCAAAAAACATGGGTTATAACCCATCGTTTTTAGAAATTTTGAAAAAAAAATTTACCTCGTTTTTCATCATTTTTTAACATGGGCTATAGCCCCTACCGTACGGCATACTATAGCACGCCGTTTTTCATCATTTTTTAGGATTTGAAAAAAATTCTAAATTTTAAAAACATGGGTTATAGCCCATCGTTTTTTGAAATTTTGGAAAAGAAAATTACCTTGTTTTTCATCATTTTTGAACATGGGCTATAGCCCCTACCGTACGGCATACTATAACACGCCGTTTTTCATCATTTTTGAGGATTTGAAAAAAATTCAAATTTTCAAAAAACATGGGTTATAGCCCATCGTTTTTTTAAATTTTGAATTTTTTTTTAACCTCGTTTTTCATAATTTTTGAACATGGGCTATAGCCCCTACCGTACGGCATACTATAGCACGCCGTTTTTCATCATTTTTGAGGATTTGAAAAAAAATCTAAATTTCAAAAACATGGGTTATAACCCATCGTTTTTTGAAATTTTGATTTTCTTTTACCTTGTTTTTCATCCTTTTTGAACATGGGCTATAGCCCCTACCGTACGGCATACTATAGCACGCCGTTTTTCATGCGTGCTATAGTATGCCGTACGGTAGGGGCTATAGCCCATGTTCAAAAATGATGAAAAACGAGGTTAAAAAAATAAAAAATAATAAAAAAAACGATGGGCTATAACCCATGTTATTGAATTTTTTTTTTCTTTTTTCAAATCCTCAAAAATGATGAAAAACTGCGTGCTATAGTATGCCGTACGGTAGGGGCTATAGCCCATGTTCAAAAATGATAAAAAACGACGTTAAAAAAAAAAAAAAAAAAAAAAAAAACGATGGGTTATAACCCATGTTTTTGAATTTTTGATTTTTTTTCAAATCCTCAAAAATGATGAAAAACGAGGTTACATTTGTTTTTCAAAAATTCAAAAAACAATGGGCTATAACCCGTGTTTTTGGAAATTTTTCTCAAATCCTCAAGAATGATGAAAAACGGCGTGCTATAGTATGCCGTAAGGTATGGGCCATAGCCCATGGTCAAAATTGATGAAAAACGAGGTTAAAAAAAGAATTCAAAAATTCAAAAAACGATGGGTTATAACCCATGTTTTTTGAATTTTTGATTTTTTTTCAAATCCTCAAAAATGATGAAAAACTGCGTGCTATAGTATGCCGTAAGGTATGGGCCATAGCCCATGGTCAAAAATGATGAAAAACGAGGTTAATTTTTTTTTCAAAAATTCAAAAAACGATGGGCTATAACCCATGTTTTTGGAGATTTTTCATTTTTTTCAAATCCTCAAAAATGATGAAAAACGGCGTGCTATAGTATGCCGTACAGTATGGGCCATAGCCCATGGTCAAAAAAATATGAAAAACGAGGTTAAATTATTTTCCAAAAATTCAAAAAACGATGGGCTATAACCCATGTTTTTGAATTTTTTACATTTTTTTCAAATCCTCAAAAATGATGAAAAACGGCGTGCTATAGTATGCCGTACGGTATGGGCCATAGCCCATGGTCAAAAATGATGAAAAACGAGGTTAAATTATTTTCCAAAAATTCAAAAAACGATGGGCTATAACCCATGTTTTTGAATTTTTGAATTTTTTTCAAATCCTCAAAAATGATGAAAAACTGTGTGCTATAGTATGTCAAGGTCATTTATACTGGTCAAGGTAATTTATACTTGTCAAGGTCATTTATACTTGTTAAGTTCATTTATACTGCTCAATTTCATTGAGTGGCGTGCTATAGTGCGCAATTCTTCATCATTGTTGAGAATTTGAAAAAGGTGAAAATCAAGGAAAAGCAAAAGGCTATAGTCCATGGTCTCGGAGGGCATACTATAGTATGTCGTTTTTCACGATTTCGGTGGATTTGAAAAAAATGTTAAAATCGCAGAAGAGCGAGAGGCTATAGTCCATAGTTTTTTACAATTTCGGAGGATTTGAAAAACAGGTGAAAATCGCGGAAAAGCGAAAGTCTATAGTCCATGGTCACAGACCGCATACTGGTCAAGGTCATTTATAATGGTCAAGGTTATTTATACTGGTGAAGGTCATTTATACTGGTCAAGGTCATTTATACTTGTCAAGGTCAACATTGTTGAGGATTTGAAAGGAAAAGCAACAGGCCATCGTCTCGGAGCGCATGCTATAGGGTGCCATTTTTCACGATTTCGGAGGATCTGAAAATAGAGGGAGGGCAGAATCCATTTCTTGCGACCGAATGCAATTTTAGCGGCGTATTTCACGTCGGCCGGCCGGTGCGATGGGTCGGCCGGTCCGTATGTGCGTCGGCTGGTCCGTATGTGCGTCGGCCGGTCAGTATTTAAGTCGGCCGGTCAGTATGTGCGTCGGCCGGTCCGTGATTAGGTCTTTCTTCATATTTTTTTTTTCTGCTCTCGTTGCAAAAGATAAGTCCAGTGGAACACTTGTTTAAATCTATGGCTTCCGTAGTGTCGCGGTCTATGCTGTCGCCTCTCGATCTATTTTTGCATGTGGAAGTTAGTTCGAATCCCGCTCGCGGCAGGCAAAAATTATTGTATTTAAAAAAATAGCCGGACGGACGGACAGACGGACAGATGGACAGACAGACAGACAGACAGACAGACAGACAGACAGACAGACAGACAGACAGACAGACAGACAGACAGACAGACAGACAGACAGACAGACAGCCTGCCTATCAAATAATTAATAATGTATTAATTCCATACGGCTATTTTTTAAAATATAATAATTTTTGCCTGCCGCGAGCGGGATTCGAACTAACTTCCACATGCAAAAATAGATCGAGAGGCGACAGCATAGACCGCGACACTACGGAAGCCATAGATTTAAACAAGTGTTCCACTGGACTTATCTTTTGCAACGAGAGCAGAAAAAAAAAATATGAAGAAAGACCTAATCACGGACCGGCCGACGCACATACTGACCGGCCGACTTAAATACTGACCGGCCGACGCACATACGGACCGGCCGACTTAAATACTGACCGGCCGACGCACATACGGACCGGCCGACTTAAATACTGACCGGCCGACGCACATACGGACCGGCCGACGCACATACGGACCGGCCGACTTAAATACTGACCGGCCGACGCACATACGGACCGGCCGACGCACATACGGACCGGCCGACTTAAATACTGACCGGCCGAAGCACATACGGACCGGCCGAAAATACGTGAAATACGTCGGCCGCTAAAATTGCATTCGGACCGACCGGCCGACCTATAAAAAGACCGGCCGACGGTGCTTAGCGACGGACGTGACGGTCGCAAGAAATGGATTCAGCCCTTACTGTGAAAATATCGGAAAAGCGACAGGCTTTAGTCCATCGTCTCGGAGTGCATGCTATAGGAGTATAGGGTGCCATTTTTCTCAATTTCGGAGGAAAAAAAAAAAAAGGTGAAAATATCGGAGCACATGCGGTAAATACAACACATTGAGCAGGACACTGCAGGGAGTTGAACCCCGTTCTGGTAAACCAGGAAGTACCACACCAGTGCCTTAGTATGTTTTGTTGTAATTTACAGGTCCAACAGCAATCACAATCATTACATTTCAACAGTAGTCATTTCACAATTTACACCGTAGGCAATAATAACTGTATATAAAAGAATTACACATTAGTCCATCATCTCGGAGCGCATGGTATAGGGTGCCAGCGTGGTATAGGGTGCATAGCGACAGGCTATATATAGTCCATCGTCCCCATAATGGTCCAGTTGGTTCCAAACTATCATTTAGCTGGGGTACTCTCGCGCCCTCGAGAAAGCGCGCCAAAAACTCGCTTCCTCGATGGAAGCAAACTCGCTTCCTCGATGGAAGCGACAAAAACTCACTTCCTCGCTGGAAGCGACAAAAACTCGCTTCTTCGCTGGAAGCGACAAAAACTTGCTTCCTCGCTGGAAGCGACAAAAACTCGCTTCCTCGCTGGAAGCGACAAAAACTCCAACTCGCTGGAAGCGACAAAAACTCGCTTCCTCGCTGGAAGCGACAAAAACTCGCTTCCTCGATGGAAGCGACAAAAACTCGCTTCCTCGCTGGAAGCGACAAAAACTCGCTTCCTCGCTGGAAGCGACAAAAACTCGCTTCCTCGCTGGAAGCGACAAAAACTCGCTTCCTCGCTGGAAGCGACAAAAACTCGCTTCCTCGCTGGAAGCGACAAAAACTCTCTTCCTCGTTGGAAGCGACAAAAACTCGCTTCCTCGCTGGAAGCGACAAAAGCTCGCTTCCTCGCTGGAAGCGACAAAAACTCGCTTCCTCGATGGAAGCGACAAAAACTCGCTTCCTCGCTGGAAGCGACAAAATCTCGCTTCCTCGCTGGAAGCGACAAAAACTCGCTTCCTCGGTGGAAGCGACAAAAGCTTGCTTCCTCGCTGGAAGCGACAAAAGCTCGCTTCCTCGCTGGAAGCGACAAAAGCTCGCTTCCTCGCTGGAAGCGACAAAATCTAGCTTCCTCGCTGGAAGCGACAAAAACTTGCTTCCTCGCTGGAAGCGACAAAAACTCGCTTCCTCATCATTTTTGATGAAAAAAATAAAAAAATAAAAAAAACGATGGGTTATAGCCCATCGTTTTTTGAATTTTTGAAAAAAGAATTATCCTCGTTTTTCATCATTTTTGACCATGGGCTATAGCCCATACCGTACGGCATACTATAGCACGCCGTTTTTCATCATTTTTGAGGATTTGAAAAAAATGAAAAAATGAAAAAAGATTTTTTTTTAATCCTCGTTTTTCATCATTTTTGACCATCCCACTGAGCAATAGCCGGCTATTAGACGTGCGTTTAAAAATGGGATAAAAAATGTCTAAAAATAGATGTCTAAAAAACGTCTAAAAATAGACATCTAAAACACGTCTATTTTTAGACGTCTATTTTTAGACGTTTTTTATCCCATTTGTAGACGCTCGTCAAATAGCCCATACCGTACGGTATACTATAGCACGCCGTTTTTCATCATTTTTGAGGATTTGAAAGAAATGAAAAAAAAAAAACGATGGATTAAAAATAATAATAATTTAATCCTCGTTTTTCATCATTTTTGACCATGGGCTATAGCCAATACCGTACGGCATACTATAGCATGCCGTTTTTCATCATTTTTGAGGATTTAAAAAAAAAAAAAAAAAAAGAAAAAAAAAATCCTCGTTCTTCATCATTTTTGACCATCCCACTGAGCAATAGCCGGCTATTAGACGTGCGTCTAAAAATGGGATAAAAAACGTCTAAAAATAGACGTGTTTTAGACGTCTATTTTTAGACGTTTTTTATCCCATTTTTAGACGTTCGTCTAATAGCCCATATCGTACGGCATACTGTAGCACGCCGTTTTTCATCATTTTTGAGGATTTGAAAAGAATTTGAATTTTAGATTTTCTTTTTTTATCCTGGTTTTTCATCATTTTTGACCATGGGCTATAGCCCATACCGTACGGCATACTATAGCACGCCGTTTTTCATCATTTTTGAGGATTTAAAAAAAATTCAAAAATTAAAAAAACGATGGGTTATAGCCCATCGTTTTTTGAATTTTTGAAAAAAAGATTATCCTCGTTTTTCATCATTTTTGACCATGGGCTATAGCCCATACCGTACGGCAGGGGTACTCAACTGGCGGACCGCGGTCCGCGACCGGACCGCGGACCACCTCTTTGCGGACCACCCAAAAAAAAAAAAGAAAAAAAAAAAAGTTTTTTTTTTTTTTTTTTTTTTTTTTTTAAGTTAATAATATAAATAACATCAGATGGTACATTTCTCATGTGAAATTGCTGCAAAGGCCCCCAAAATGTCCCCCAAGGGCCTCCAAAATTCTGGCGCGCGCTATGCGCGCGCGCAGTGTGGCCTGCCAGGGCGTATAACTCCCGGCCTGATTTGGAGTTCCACTCCGGGCCTGAACTCTGCACCCCATTATTGGTTGGGTGGAAGGGGATCTGATTTGTATAAGCTTGGCTTGACCATACTAAACGGGCATAGAGCCCCGCTCTCCGAAGGACGCCGCGCATGGGACCGGACCTCGGTCTTATTAAAAAAAAATATTGTGGACCTTCATCATTTCTAGTTGAGGACCCCTGCCGTACGGCATACTATAGCACGCCGTTTTTCATCATTTTTGAGGATTTGAAAAAAATGAAAAAATCCTCGTTTTTCATCATTTTTGACCATCCCACTGAGCAATAGCCGGCTATTAGACGTGCGTTTAAAAATGGGATAAAAAACGTCTAAAAATAGATGTCTAAAAAACGTCTAACAATAGACGTCTAAAACACGTCTATTTTTAGACGTCTATTTTTAGACGTTTTTTATCCCATTTGTAGACGCTCGTCTAATAGCCCATACCGTACGGTATACTATAGCACGCCGTTTTTCATCATTTTTGAGGATTTGAAAGAAATGAAAAAAGAAAACCGATGGATTATAGCCCATCGTTTTTTGATTTAATTTTTTTTTTTTGAATCCTCGTTTTTCATAATTTTTGACCATCCCACTGAGCAATAGCCGGCTATTAGACGTGCGTCTAAAAATGGGATAAAAAACGTCTAAAAACTTCGTTGCTTCTGGAGGTCGACTGGAACTAAATATTTTTGAGATGCGGGTTGGCGGACGGTTACATTTGTACATTATTTTTGTACATTTTTGTACATTTTGTTTATTTCTTTTGTACATTTGTAAAACATTTTCTTTTACATTTTTGTAAATTTTGTAAATTTTTTGTACATTTGTATATATTTTTTGTACATTTTTTATTTTGTACATTTTTGTATATTTATGTACATTTTGTACAATTTTACAATTACAATTTAGGCATTTAGCAGACGCTCTTAATCCAGAGCGACTTACATTTAAGCAAGTACATTCTCTTATTGTTGCTTCTGGAGGTCGACTGGAACTAAATATTTTTGAGATGCGGGTTGGCGGCCAGTTACATTTGTAAAACAAAATGTAATTTTTTGTACATTTTTGTACATTTTATTTTGTACATTTTTGTACATTTTTGTACATTTTTGTATATTTTTGTACATTTTGTACATTTTTTGTACATTTTTTGTACATTTTTTATTTTGTACATCTTTGTAAATTTTTGTACGTGTACAAAATAAAAGAAATTACAAAAAAATATACAAATGTACAAAAGAAATGTACAAAAATGTACAAAAGAAATGTAACTGGCCGCCAACCCGCGTCTCAAAAATATTTAGTTCCAGTCGACCTCCAGAAGCAACGACATGAATGTACAAAATGTACAAAATGTACAAAAATTTACATTTAAAATGTACAATTGTTTTTACAAAAAGTACAAAAATGGAAAAAGAATGTACAAATGTACAAAAAATTTACAAAAAGTCTACTGAAAAAGCCTACTAAAAAAAGCCTACTAAAAAAGCCTACTAAAAAGCCTACTAAAAAAAGCCTACTAAAAAAAGCCTACTAAAAAAAGCCTACTTAAAAAAGCCTACTAAAAAAGCCTACTAGAGAAAATGTTCTTTCCACCACTGATATACTCAGCCACTTCCTCTAAAAAAGCCTAGAGAAAAAAAAGCCTACTAAAAAAGCCTACTAAAAAGCCTACTAAAAAAAGCCTACTAAAAAAAGCCTACTAAAAAAAGCCTACTAAAAAAAGCCTACTAAAAAAAGCCTACTTAAAAAAGCCTACTAGAGAAAATGTTCTTTCCACCACTGATATACTCAGCCACTTCCTCTAAAAAAGCCTAGAGAAAAAAAAGCCTACTAAAAAAGCCTACTAAAAAAAGCCTACTAAAAAAATCCTACTAGAGGAAATGTACTTTCCACCACTGATATACTCAGCCACTTCCTTTTTTCCTATTTTCTTCCTATTTCTTTCCTATTTCTTTCCTATTTTTTTCCTATTTTTCGACAAAACGGCAAAATCGACAAAATGGCACAATCAAGAAAACGGCACAATCGAGAAAACGGCACTGTCGAGAAAACGGCAAATCTCAAATCGACAAATCAAACAAATCTCACTGCGGTAATGTGTGTGACATATCGAACAAATCTCACAAATCTCACAAATTCAAATCGAACAAATCTCAAATTGAACAAAATCTCAATTCGAACCAAATTCAAATCTCAAATCAACAAATCGAACAAATCTCACTGCGGTAATGTGTGTTTCAAATCGAAAAGCACGAGTTTTTGTCGCGCTTTTGTCGCTCATTTCTCATTTCCTATTATTTCTCATTTGTCATTTCTTATTATTTGTCATTTCTTATTATTTGTCATTTCTTATTTCTTATTATTTCTCATTTCTCATTTCTTATTATTTCTCATTTCTCATTTCTTATTATTTCTCATTTCTCATTTCTTATTATTTTTCTTATTTTTTTCATTTTTTTCCTATTTTTTCCTTATTTCTCCCTATTTCTTTCTTATTTTTCCTATTTCTTTTTATTTTTTTTCTTCTTTTTTTTAAACTTTTTATTTTATTTTTTATTCTTCTTATTTCTTCTTATTTCTCATTTCTTATTATTTCTCATTTCTTATTATTTCTCATTTTTCATTTCCTATTATTTCTCATTTCTTATCATTTCTCATTTCTTATTATTTTTCATTTCTCATTTCTTATTATTTCTCATTTCTCAAAAAAAATGAAAAAATGAAAAAAACGATGGGCTATAACCCATCGTTTTATTTTCTTCATTTAAAAAAAAATCCTCACAAATGATGAAAGACGGCGTGCTACAGTATGCCGTACGACAGGGTTCCCCAATTAATTTTCCTCAAGGGCCATATTTTGACTAGCGTACCAGGCTGGGGGCCGAGTCTGCACGCGCGAGGTCGAGGTCTTGCCCTGAAAATTCATTTTCAGGGCAAGACCCTATTTGAAAAGGATGCCCAGTTTGACATGCATAGGCTACTGACCCCCATTTAATGCCATTTATATCTGGGACCCTTTTTTTATTTTTATTCTTTCATGGGCCACAAGGGGGCGCTCTGTGGGCCGCAAATGGCCCGCGGGCCGCCTATTGGGGAACCCTGCCGTACGATATATGGGCTATTAGACGTGCGTCTAAAAATGGGATAAAAAACGTCTAAAAATAGACGTCTAAAAAACGTCTAAAATTAGACTTCTAAAAACGTCTAAAAATAGACTTCTAAAAAACGTTTAAAAATGAAAGTTTTTTAGACGTCTATCGAGGAAGCGCAAGTTTTTGTCGCGCTATCGAGGAAGCGCAAGTTTTTGTCGCGCTATCGAGGAAGCGCAAGTTGTTGTCGCGCTATCGAGAAAGCGCAAGTTTTTGTCGCGCTATCGAGAAAGCGCAAGTTCTTGTCGCGCTATCGAGAAAGTGCAAGTTTTTGTCGCGCTATCGAGAAAGCGCAAGTTTTTGTCACGCTATCGAGAAAGCACGAGTTTTTGTCGCGCTTTTGTCGCTCATTTCTCATTTCTTATTATTTCTCATTTCTCATTTCTTATTATTTCTCATTTCTTATTTCTTATTATTTCTCATTTCTCATTTCTTATTATTTCTCATTTCTTATTTTTTTTCTTATTTTCTTTTCCTATTTTTTTCTTATTTTTTTTTTACTATTTTTTTTCTTATTTCTTTATATTTCTCATTTCTCATTTCTTATTATTTCTCATTTCTCATTTCTTATTATTTCTCATTTCTCATTTCTTATTATTTCTCATTTCATATTATTTCTCATTTCTCATTATTTCTCATTTTTCATTTCTTATTATTTCTCATTTCTTATTATTTCAGAAAAGTAGAGCTGCCACTGAGCCCCATTATAAATGTCTCAAATTTGAAAGCAATGAGTATTTGCCTGTCGTAGACATGCGCAGAGCAAGTTCAGTCAGGGAACCTCAGTGCAGTTGCTGCCGGCCGTTAATTGGGCCGCCTCAGCATCACGCTCTCATTCACATGATTCACTCAGTCAATCACACACTCACTCATCTTCATACCGGCTACTTTAACCGGAGGTTTGCATTTCTCCTCCTGCTTACTTTCTTGCTGCTGCTGTATCAGTGTGCTGCTGTATACAAACCTGCTGCTCACCAACCTCCACCCCAGCTACCACCTGTCGTTTTGGATCTACTGTTTAGGTATGGGGGATTCAGAGTCCCTATGGTCGGGACTGATGCGCTTGATCTGAGTACCTAAAAAGCAGATCCAATACATCGCCAAACCATAATAAATATATTGCTCATCTTATATTCAATAAATATATATTCCATCCATTCTTGAGTTGTCCTGACTGAACTATATTTCTAAAACTATGAAACATTTCAAAGATTCATTTTCAGGCAAACATGTCCACCGTAAGATGAGGTTTCTAGGTGTAAGTATGTAGGACTAGTAGCATGCCAAGGTTTGTGCTATTGCCATTAAGAATGCATTGAGTGTTTAAGTTAAATAACTCAGAAATTACAAAACATTTCAAAGTAAAAAGTTCCAGCATGTGTGCCCACGTAAGCTGAATTATAAAAAGTGTGAATGGATCGTTTCTAGGTGAAAGTGACTTTTTGACGTGCCATAGAGCTGCCATTGAGCCCATTATAAATTTCACAAATTTGAAAGCACTATATTTCTAAAACTATGAAATATTTCAAAGATTTCTTTTCATTCAAACATGTCCACCCAGATGAACTGATGTGCTGATGTGATGTTGTTGGTGTTGTGTAATAGCATTGATGTGGTCAGTGTTATGAATATTGCACTACTGTAACACAACTACTTCCCCCTTCACTAGCCTACTGGATGGACACTTGGCATGCTGTGTGTGCCTGGCAATTAAGTAGATTCCATAAAAAGAGATGTCGATAATTATGCAGGAATGGGGAAGCTAATCAGAATTGCTGACAGTGACAGCTGTAGCATGCAGATGCTATCAGACCAAAGCGGGTCATTTTAACAGGTAACAGCTGTTCATGGTTAATTTGTTCAATTATGCGGGGAGGATGCAGGCTGAGGTTATTTGGACTTATCCACTAGGATTCGAGTTTTTTTCCTGTCTCTGCTGTTCCCCTTTTCTTGCTTCTAGAATTTAGACTGTCCACTGGGGGGGGGGGGGGGGGGGGGGGGCAACAGCTCCACCAGAGAGCTCCAGACTTCCCTCTCCAGAGCAACATTAGTGACTTCCTCCTGGGGGATCCCGAGACGTTCCAAGGCCAGTGAGTCCATGTTATCCCTCCATCTGCACCTTGGTCTGCCCCAGGGTCTTTCCCCCTTCCAGTGGGACGTGCATCGAGGACCTCCCTAGAGAGACGCTCGTAAAAAGGTACCTTTGTACATATTAATAATAATGTAATGTAAACATACATTATTTTTTAATTTAGCAATTAAAAGCATGGGTCTAAAACTACAAGTAACTTCATGGAATAAATTATAGCCTACTTGCAGACAGTGTTGGCTGCAATTAGTTTTACTCCACATGTATTTATTTGAAAACTCAGTTAGCCTACTAGTTACTTTTTAGATTGTAAAGATTAGATTAGATTATATCTATATATATATATATATATATATTGGTAGTATAGTAGTAGTAAACTGGTAATATCCTAGTGTATAAATATAGTTTAATTAGATATTCCACGGTTCTTAACAGTCATGATGCCAGTGCAGGTTGTACCACAAGCCGGCCTTATACTGCTGTTAGGTACTGGAATGAAAGAAAGCGATGAGTGATTATGAGCACTGTCCACAGTGC
>NC_139701.1:18576243-18701243 GCF_964188405.1 Protomyctophum parallelum | reverse complement strand
GTAGCTAATACTGTAGCTGCACACAGCCAAACAAATGTAACAGAGCAACATCCTACCTGCTGCGCACACACACATCCTACATGCTGCACACACACACACACACACACACACACACACACACACACACACACATCCTACCTGCTGCACACACACACACACACACACACACACACACATCCTACCTGCTGCACACACACACACACACACACACGCACACACACCTACATGCTGCACACACACACATCCTACCTGCTGCACACACACACATCCTACCTGCTGCACACACACACACACACACACACACACACACACACACACACACACACACACACATCCTACCTGTTGCTCACACACACATCCTACCTGCTGTACACACACACATCCTACATGCTGTACACACACACATCCTACCTGCTGCACACACACACATCCTACCCGCTGCACACATCTTAACATCCTGGCTGGAATTATTGGGCCGTGCTATCTGCACATACCATCTGATCAGAGCTCATGGCAAAGTCAAGAGCAGTGTAACAGAAATAGTCTGTAAAGTAAAGTAAAAGTTCAAACTGTACTTTGAAAAAAGTACAAGTATTGATGATAAATGTCTTGTTTGAAAACAAACTGCTATAAGCAATAATATGTCAAAGTTTTAATGACCTTTTTTTTGGTATTCAGACAGCCAGCAATGTGTAAAACGCTCCCAATGTTTTTTTGTCTTTGACACATCTAGGGGCCACAATCTGCATTCAAAGATTTTCCTAGATGATTTGCCATTGGTCGATTTGCCTGTCTACTTCCCGATTGGTTAGTCATTTCGACCGGATTTTTCCCACCAATGACAAAGCTTCTAGGAACATCTTTGAATGCAGAATAGATTGTGGCCCCTATAGATGTGTCACAGAGACTACATTTTTGGGAGCGTTTTACTCATTGCTGGAAGTCTGAAAAAATAAAGAAAAAGGTCATTATAATTTTGACATATTAATGCTTATAGCTACTTTAAGGTTGCAGTTTTAGAGACCGGAACACCTAGTCACCGACCGTACCGACAATAAGACTTAAGAGTTTGCAAACAAGGATCAGTTACTTTTCAAGCTCAAAACGCAGGGAGCTTTTGATGCTTTTGTGTAACATGAAAAAAAAAAGAAAACAAACACTAGAGTTTGAATATGGAGATAGGAGGTTTCTGCCCGACAGAGACAATATAACATACTGTACAACGTTCTTCTTATACAGGCTATAACTACTGCCATGTCATTTCCTGTGCAAATTGCTGGCGATTACGGCATGCCTGTTCCTCTCCCCTTCTCTCTCTCTCTCTCTCTCTCTCTCTCTCTCTCTCTCTCTCTCTCTCTCTCTCTCTCTCTCTCTCTCTCTCTCTCTCTCTCTCTCTCTCTCTCTCTCTCTCTCTCTCTCTCTCTCTCTCTCTCTCTCAGGAGCATGTCCCAACAGCACAGGCAGTGTGATGATAGTGATGAGAGGAGAGTGAGGGGGCGGAGAGGACACTTTTCCATACGATGGATGCTTACATTTATTGCCTCCTCAACATGCAAACAGTTCATTTAACGATAGTATCAGAACTGACCCCTGTGGTCCATTATTCATTATTATGTGGTCCATTATTCATTATTATGTGGTCCATTATTCATTATTATGTGGTCCATTATTCATTATTATGTGGTCCATTATTCATTATTATGTGGTCCGTTATTCATTATTATGTGGTCCATTATTCATTATTATGTGGTCCATTATTCATTATTATGTGGTCCATTATTCATTATTATGTGGTCCGTTATTCATTATTATGTGGTCCGTTATTCCATGAAAAGCACTTGACCACCAGCGCATGTTTATCCTTTATAGCTCTTTGCATTCGATTTACAACAACACTACAGTCAACAATAGTGATGGTGTCCTGGTATTCTCCGCTGCCCATTTTCACGCATCAATAGTCAGCTACAGTATAGCCTTAGTCGTATTAACATAATAACATCCACATGTAAACATGTAAAGGTATATACTGTATATAATATTATACTTTATATCCACAGTAAGGTAAATCAAAGCCACAGCACCCAAACAACACATGCTCTGTTGCAACGTGCTATAGGTCAATCAATTCGAAAAGAAAGAATAGTATGTAAAGAAAATGCTATTCCTGTAAAGTCCTAAGACGGGAGCTGGAGAACGGGTACCGTGTGTAGAGAACATGGGGTACCGTGTGTAGAGAACATGGGGTACCGTGTAGAGAACATGGGGTACCGTGTGTAGAGAACATGGGGTACCGTGTAGAGAACATGGGGTACCGTGTAGAGAACATGGGGTTGTGTGAGGAGGAGTGAGATGGATGGGGAGACAAGGTTTAGTGGCCCTAAAATGGGTCTGAGAGATGAAGGAGTCTTATGGAAGTCTGGAGATATACAGTACCTGGGTGTACGGGCTCCAGTGACTGGTCAGCTATCTGGACAGCGGTTGGCTCCCTGTACCCTACCGTGGGCTCCACTAGGACACACACACACACACACACACACACACACACACACACACACACACACACACACACACACACACACACACACACACACACACACACACACACACACACACACACACACACACACACACACACAATTAGTGACACTTATTCACGGTGTGTTAACTATTATATCTCTGCTGTCGGGCTGAAACAACCTAAGTCTGAAATGTAAATTTTTCTGCAAATGAAAAAACAAAATATATATATTGTCAGTTGCTTGCATGTGTTACCATTACCATTATCACCACTTTACCCGAATCCAGATCAAGTGGAGATAGTACGTTCTCTCTGTCATTTTTCATCATTGATAAGAACAGGTGACAATGGCTCTCCAAGCTCACAATGCAGCACAACGCGTGAAAGAATGCCCCGACGCTTCATGGAAATATTACAATAACTAATAGATTTAATTGTTTTCATAACATTAGCAGCATCAGTGCCAAGTTTAATAAACAGGTACACTGCATACAGTAGTTACTTTTAACAGATTACGATGATGCTCTTTGCGCGTCTCTCTGTACTGCTGCAGCCATGCTGCCCTGCCTGCGCCAGGGGAGAGGGGGTGGAGTTAGTGGCTGCAGCCATGCCTGAACCAGGGGAGAGGGGGTGGAGTTAGTGGCTGCAGCCATGCCTGAGCCAGGGGAGAGGGGGTGGAGTTAGTGGCTGCAGCCATGCTGCCCTGCCTGAGCCAGGGGAGAGGGGGTGGAGTTAGTGGCTGCAGCCATGCCTGAGCAAGGGGAGAGGGGGTGGAGTTAGTGGCTGCAGCCATTCCTGAGCCAGGGGAGAGGGGGTGGAGTTAGTGGCTGCAGCCATGCTGCCCTGCCTGAGCCAGGGGAGAGGGGGTGGAGTTAGTGGCTGCAGCCATGCCTGAGCCAGGGGAGAGGGGGTGGAGTTAGTGGCTGCAGCCATGCTGCCCTGCCTGAGCCAGGGGAGAGGGGGTGGAGTTAGTGGCTGCAGCCATTCCTGAGCCAGGGGAGAGGGGGTGGAGTTAGTGGCTGCGCCAGGGGAGAGGGGGTGGAGTTAGTGGCTGCGCCAGGGGAGAGGGGGTGGAGTTAGTGGCTGCGCCAGGGGAGAGGGGGTGGAGTTATTGGCTGCAGCCATGCTGCCCTGCCTGAGCCAGGGGAGAGGGGGTGGAGTTAGTGGCTGCGCCAGGGGAGAGGGGGTGGAGTTAGTGGCTGCAGCCATGCTGCCCTGCCTGCGCCAGGGGAGATGGGGTGGAGTTAGTGGCTGCAGCCATGCTGCCCCTCCTGAGCCAGGGGAGAGGGGGTGGAGTTAGTTGCTCTTACAGACAGTTACAGTTTAATTTCGTTTACATATTTTAATGGCAGATGACAGTGAAACTCAGATCAGAATAGTCATTCTTTGACATTCTCCAGTTGAATTTAATGTAATAATGCTGATGATTAACTATCAATCATTTAGTGCAAGGAGACACCCTGGAAATCTCCTTAACTCATTCATTGCATTCACAAGGACTAGTTTTGACACCTTTTTTTCAATGGCCCACACTGCCAAGCATGAGCTTGGACAGTTTTTTGTGGTTTTTTTGTGTGTTTTACACTAGATGGTGCTGTTGGCCAACCTATGATTCACTGTTTGAGTCCCTGTGAGACCAGGAACAAGGACATCAGTTGGTCGCAAAAAAAAGTTTCTGTATTGCTTTGAACAACCTTTTCATACCAATAGTAAGCAACATTCCAGGGCTTACATAACAATGGTTATGTAAATCTGCATAGTGACCATTCACAGTACAGCAAGGTGCCACTACCTGGACAGAAGCTGTGTGGACACAAACAGTGTATTTCTTTTGTTTTTTTAAATGGGCACACAAACAACGTGCAGGGAGGTGTGAATACATAGATATTAATTTTGATACACGAGTTTGATACGTCCATGAACCCACTTGGCACAAACCGGGGCCTTTTCCCACCAAAGTTTTGTCTGTGCCTTTTACCCCAATCTGCTTTGCAACATGAAGGCTCCTTTTGTTGTTGGGCTATGCGTCGGAAAGGAATGTAACAGGGTTTTCAAAGGGCTGGACAAAAGCACTCTGTCATTTGGAGTGCCCTGTAATATAGCAGAGTGGAGCAGGGGAAAGGGAGTAAGAGTGAGAAAGAGAGAGCTAGAGAGAGAGAGCGAGAGAGAGTTGTGTGTGTGTGTGTGTGTGTGTGTGTGTGTGTGTGTGTGTGTGTGTGTGTGTGTGTGTGTATATTCTACCAAAACTCATCCAGTAATCAGCACAACACCTGGACAGCTGTTTTCACATCTCACATCCATGCGCAGATGTACACACACACACACACACACACACACACACACACACACACACACACACACACACACACACACACACACACACACACACACACACTTACTCTGAGGACACTGGGACAGGGGGACCTGCTCGATGCGTGTCCCATTTCGACAGGCAAACACCTCCATCTGACACTGGTTCTGGTACAGCTGTCTGTCAGACCCGCAAACCGGCTCCCCGTCATAGCCACAGTCCCTGTAGCAGGTGCAGCGCTCAAACTGTTCCTCCTCCAGGCAGCCAAACACATTGTTACAATGGTTCCCCTGCACAAAACCTGGAGAAGATGTGAGAATGATAAAAAAAGATCAATGTGCGTGTAGGTTGCGTGCAGTGGTGAAAGAAGTAGCATGTTATGAGCTTGTAGATTGGCTCATTTTTTTATTAAAGTTGGAAAAGATTAGATACTCTGTAACCGGTGCAAGAGATAAGTTCGATACAACATGGGCTCCATTCATAAAATATGTAGAGAACTGGGCTGTCATATAGTAACAATATAATCTAAACTGCCATCATGCTGATTCTCTTCTCTCTCCTTCCCCCTTCCGATGCATCGTGCTGACTGCATCCCTGTCCACTTAGGGCGGCAGTCGGCACTGTGGTGAGGATGGGGGCGGGAGCAGTATAAAACAGGGCTTAATTGGCTGATGTATGTTTTATAATAATCTAAATATACACAGTAACTTGTAAATTAAGTTTAAAATTATCCCAGTGTAGTTAAAAGTACAGTTTGCCCTTGAGATGTAGTGGAGTAGAAGTATAAATGAGTGAAGAAGGACATACTCAAATTGTACACTACTAATAAATAATAATTAATTATATTTATTTTACTTTACATTTGAAACAAATCTAGTGCTACATCAACAGAAAAATAAAAAGCAGAAATATTTAAAAGGACTAAGATAAGAATAAAACCAATAATGCTTTCTAATCAGTGGTTTAAATCAATAGCAAAAAATAATGTAAAAGCACACAGGGCATCAATACTAAGTTCATTTAGGCAAAGCCTTGTTAAAAAGGAAGGTCTTTAGTCCCCTTTTAAATATACTTTCCACCACTGGCTTGGTTTAAGTTCTATGCCCCAGACAAATGGAACAAACTCCAGATCTCTCTGATGGATCCTTAGGTCTCTATAGAGACATTTAGGGTACTAAATTTTACTTGAGGATGCATAAGGACTGCATCTGCTTTGTGTAGCCCTAATGTGTCTGTTTTTTGTTTGTTTGCTCATTATATTGCACTCTATATAAAATAGTTTTTCCTAGATGTTGTGATCATGTTGTACTCAAGGGAGGCGTCCTTGAAAAAGAGAGCTTGGTCATTCCTGAATAAAAAAGGTCAATAGAGCACCGAAGTCTGACCTAATTTACGCATCCTACCTGGGTTGTGGGTTGTTTCCCCCATAAACAAATGATCCCAGTGGTTTGACTCATAATTATGGATATGAAGAATCAGCTGCCGCCGGATTAGTAATTTTTTTGGCAGAAACAGACTGCATCAAATATGAGTGCCTGACAATATCGTAAAGGATACAGAGTCACCTCCCCGACAATATTGCAGAGACAGTTTGTTTATATTTGGACCACGATTTTAAGATGACCCCATGTTATAGAGAAACACTTTCGCGACCCAGGGGATGAACAAGTGACGTCAGGAGTGGACTTCGGTAAAATGGAAGTTTGTAAAATGATTGTGAGTAAAGGGTCAAAGTAAAGACATGGATGAAAGGTACAAGTGAGGTGTACAGGCCGGGATGGTTAGCTCAACCGTCTGGGCACCTAGGTTGCTGAGCCAGCCTGACGGCCTGCCGATCGTGTTTGACTCCCGATCCCGACGGCCTTTGCCGTTTGTCTTCCCCCCTCTCTCTGCCCATTTCCTGTCAAATTACTTTCAACCTATCAAAAAAGGCAGAAAAAGCCAAAAACATATCTGTAAAAAAAAACAAGTGAGGTGTAGACTGAGTGAAGCTCACCTATCCACTGGTTGGTGGAGCTCTCCACCTCGTTGCAGGTGGGCCCGTCACACAGCTCCCTGGCCAGCGGACTGCTCTCACTGACGTTGTAGAAGCGGGTGGCCTCGAACGCTGCATCACACAGACTAGTGCATTAGTGCACTGGTGCTCAAACTGTTGGTCCCCAGATGATTACAACATCCTTTTCTCATTCAGTAAACAACCTGCAGTATAAGTGTATTTAGGGTATCTGCACATTTCTAAAGTTACAATTGAATGACTTTTCAAGACCTTTTTAATACCAAATGGGCCAAATTGTCAAATAATACTTGAGAACTGAGAAACTGGCAAATAGCCGATTGTGAGCTTGTAGATCGGCTATTTTCACTAGTTCGGGTCCCGGGGATCACATTTCTCTTTTGGGTCTCGAGCTTAACATTTTTGGAAACCATTGGGTTAGTGCATGCACAAAACACGCAAGCAAACACGCAAGCAAGCACGCACACGCACACACGCGCGAGCGCAATAACCGAAAAGACTTGAAAATTCCAATTTCCTCAGAAAGGGGCCAAGTTCATAAATCAGAGTGAGTTACAGGGTTTTCCTACTCTGTGACTCGTTAAAGAGCGGTGCTAAAAATATTCATCAGAGGCACACCTGGTTCATAGTAGTCATAGACCTTGACCGGAACAGGCGCTGTCTTGCCCACTATGTATTCCCTCACTGCCTGGAAGGCCACACACGTCATGCACAGGCTGGGGATCTGAGGACACACACACATGAACACAGAAGCAGGAATCAATAAGCAATTCATGTGAAGATGGAAAAAAAGAATAATCAAAATTCAAGATTTCTTTATTTGCCAATTGTTTTTCTATCTGCATGCAGCCTCGGGGATTTTCTTTTCCTCCTAGATCAAAGACAATATAGATTCCTAAACTAATAAAATAGGTACTGCAGAAAAATATTTGTAAAACTAAATGAATCTTTCAATCAAAATGGTGAGAATATCCGATCTACAAGCTCAGAACACATTACATTGCGACACATTGTGGGCTTGTAGATCTGCTGTTTCTACTACTTTTGTATGACACTCTTGAATGATAATTTACCAAACTGTCCCTCTGCCCAACAGTAACAGTAACACAAATAAACTAGAAAAAGTGCACAGGTCTCCACCAGGCCAGGTCAGGTTATTGTGGCCTCCTGGTGGCGCTATAATAGGCCAATGTGAATAGTGCCATTTCTTCTTTGTGTTTTGCAAAAATCCACCTGGAGGTTGGTGGCGCTATAACAGGCCAGTGTGAAAAGGGTGGGATTTATTCCTCAGCCTAGTAAGAAAGTGCATGAAAGATTTCACGTAAAGTGCACGCTGCATTTGAGGCTTTTTGTTCAAAACAAGCCAATCCTGCAAACTTTGGAAGCCAAAGGTGACTATATATATACTGTGTAACGATTTTTGGATTTTTGGACAGTAAAAATGTGAACATCTGCCTCATGGTGGTGCTATAACAGGCCGTTCTGGAAAATGTGGGGCAGAGGTTTGTTGGCATCCAGGGACTGGGTTAAAACCGTATCACTGCCACATAGTGGATGCAAGAGCTAACGCTTGACTGCCGACCTGGATGTACTTGGTTTTAGTGTGATGCAAGTCCGTTTGTGGTGTCCATTTTAGATGCAAAATATTTAGCGTCAACATCGTGCGTTTTGTCAAAACCATTGAGCTCCGTAGTTTTAGAGTTATTCAGCTTTTTAGTCAGCCTGTATACAACCGTTACAAGAAGTGAACGGCAGTGCGCACGCGTGAAACCGGACTAGGATCGCTGAAGAAGGAAAGGCCAAGCAAAAAAAAATGAAATCAGCGATCCCGTTTGATATTAATAATAAAGTTTATATGACGGAGCGTTCGTCCAAGAGCAGTTGCCGGTTGGATTCTAATTGGTGGAACGTTTCGTCACGAGCAGTCTTTGTGTTAAGTGCCTGTTTGTCCTTTTCTGGTAACCAGCAGCAACTTAAACAGATGCCTGACTTTTAGTTGCCCAATAGGGGAGAGGCAGGGCAAATGCTGGATGATGGTGAATTGCATAGTTGATTTCCAATACTTTTACTTATAAATATTGTACTTTTACTCGACTACATTTATTTGAAGACTTTAGTTACTAGTTGATTTTGATTATTATTACAAAACATACATTAACCACTTAATTCTGCACAATCAGTACTTTTACTTTTGGTACTTTAAGTGCATTCTGAAGCCAATACTTTTGTAATTTTACTCAAGTAAAGTTTACTACTTCTACAATATGCAGTATTGATACTTACTATACGATACCTTTTCCACCACTGATATGGGGGTTAAACTGACCTCATCAAAGTAGAAAACGACTTTCCTCCCGTCCAGCTCGTATCTCTTCAGACCCACTCTCTTGTCCATCAGCAGCTGTTGGAGGACACAGAGGTCAGCAGGGTCTAGCACACATCAAAAACAAACCACTGCTAGAAACACGAGAGCTGCTTTCTTGTTAGAAAACATGCTGCCTCTGCTCAGCACCTGCAGCGTTAGCTTTAATGTTGATATCCCTTTGGATGTCTGTTTGACCGTACTCTGTACTGTTTACATTTCTGCCGATAAAGTATTCAATCAATCAGGATGGAATATGGAAAAACAGACAGATCTGTCTTGATCACATGACATATAAAGATAATGTGCAACGAACTACTGATTGGTGTGATGTTTGTACAAAATCGGTAGTAGTAATATAAAAAAATCACACCCGTGTGAAGTGAGTGGTGCAACTCCGTGTGGGGGTCCCCGGGGGGGTCCCCGGAAGTTCCAGACCACGCCCAGGGGGCAGGGCCGAATCCGGCGAGCTGCCCCATGTCCGAAACGGTTGAGAAATGACAGAGTTACCGTGTGGGGGTCCCTCTACTGTACTGTACTGTCACTGTACTGTACTGGCACACCCAAAATCATAATATAAACAGTTAATATGTGCGTGTGTGTGTTAGGTTGCGCACAGGTGGTGAAAAACAGCCATGCTGTTTTCATGCTCATACCCACCCAGCCACCCAGCCAGCCATCCACCCACACACATAGCTCCTTCTCTGTGTGTGTGTGTGTGTGTGTGTGTGTGTGTGTGTGTGTGTGTGTGTGTGTGTGTGTGTGTGTGTGTGTGCGCGTGCGTGCGTGTGCACCCGTTTATATATGGAAGGTGAGAAGTGTTAATTCTCCCCACAGGGGGAATTCTCATTTTGTAGAAGGTGGCAGACCTTTGGACAACAGGGGTTTATGAGCTACGCAGTTTGAGCTGGCGCCACCAAGACACACACACACACACACACATGCAAAACATATGTGCCTTATACAATTTCTTTACAAAAAGCCTAATTTGCATACGCAGCAACTGAAACATTGACAGTCAGCAACCACTTTCAACCTAGGTGTCCCAATTTCTTTGCATGTCATTATGGGCAAAACATTTCAATTAACAAAGTATGTTGAAATGTTGAAAGTATATTGTTATATATTGTTGAAAGTCTTTGAATAGGCCTTGACCACTTGAACCCCAGCAGTTCAAGTGCAGTTGTAACTTAAGTCATTTTCACTGGGAATTTTAAGTCGGTGGTGTCCAAAGTCCGGCCCGCGGGCAGAAGTTTCATCCAACAAATAACAAATACAGTCAGCTCGGAAATCTCACGGTTTCAATACCGTTGTCCCACGGTATTACCATAATACGGTATACCGTTACATGCTTAGTCCATACACAGACAAATGGCTCCATGGCAAAGATCTTGGCCTCGTCCGTGGCCAAGTTTAGATTTTATGTTTTACACACCATTATAATGTTCTTATTTTGATCATAAGGCCCAATTACAGAATGTCAAGTCTCCAGGTTTTCTTCAGGACATTGGAGAGACACTATGGCACATAGCGAGTCCACTAGTTGGGTAACAGTGGTTCCTATGTTTTATTTGCAAGGACCCCCATAACTCTGAGAGTTACAGACCTGTTCATTAAGGGCTATCTCTTCATGTGTTTCTGGTAATATTATTGTCCGCTCATTTTGTATGTCTGTGGCAAAAATAATATTTTGACAAAAATGTCCACCACAAGTCAACATGGCGATGACCCCTGGCAGCATCCACGAGAACAACTAGACCTGATGACTGTGGAAGTCAGGCTTGCCGGCATAAATTGAGGAATGCGAGTGGCAGTGAGGCAGGCAACAGTAAAACAGGCAGGGAGGCTAGCAGGGGTGGCTGTGTAAACACACACACACACACGCACACACACACACGCACACACACACACACACACACACGTCACACACACACACACACACACACACACACACACACACAGTCAGTATATGCATTTGATTGTACCAATGTGTATGTCAAACAGTGACAATAATTATACTGCGTCATATTGGCTGGGGACCCCCGAAATGCTTTGGCCATGTCTGGTGACCCCTGATATAGAGAGGCAGATGGTGGTGGGGTGTTTAGACTAAAGTCCTATAACTGCAGTAATGAGCTTCTGATGACAACCCCCACTGTTGGTCCATGCAGAGCCATAGAGTGAGACCAAGTTACGACAACTCTGTTCACTTCATGGGACCAGACTAGTCCAATGGTGGCTCTTCTTACATAGACTTCTATTGGCGAATATGGACACCGAGTTTACGGAATTCATTGTAGTAAAAAACAGCACCCTCTGCTGTTTCCATTTGAATTTGCCTCTGGTTGGCCTGTATGCTCATATGTTGGCCCTCAGCTCTCCTCTTACGGTGGGAAGTCTATGTTATCATTCCCACTAACAACAATGTATACATACACGTTCTGACTTCTGAATGCCCTTGCCGACAGATTCACTAGCGCAGCTCGGAATCTGTTCGCCAAATCAACCACAATTCCTCTTCTCTTCTGGCAGACAGCCCTCACTGTACCTTACACAGCAGTCATCCTCAAACCGTTTCATGTCAAGCAATGTATTTGGCCACAGACCCCCATCTGAAAATATGTTGTGCCAGGGTTGTGCCAGATTGAAAATAGCAGATCAACAAGCCCACAGCGTGTCACACTCCAATGCGTTGTGGGCTTGCGGATCTTCTATCTTGTAGATATTATGGGTTAAAGTGGTCAAACCGATTTTGATGCTACATTAGCAAATGTTGCTGGGGCGCCCCATGTGAACCCAGGAAGCCCCTTTGAGAAGCACTGCCACACAGGGTGGAAATGGGACTTGTTGTGGGTCCCAGTCCGTCTGTGACCCCCAGGGTTCAGACCTGGTGCTAGTGTTATAGGAGCAGGGAGGCCCTGTGGCCCCTGACCCAGAGACATCATAACCTCTCAGGGCCAGAGATGGGGCTGTGTGGCCCCTCTTCTACTAAACTTGAAGGTGCCCATAAAAATGACAACACCCTCACATAATGAGCATCCACATGACTCTGACAGCACAAGTGCAGACATGCAGACACACACACACACACACACACACACACACACACACACTTGTGTATACGCAAACTGTCACACAGCAACTCTGATGGTGTGGTGCAGAAAATTCAACACTGCATGCACTTATTAAAAACATATTTTAAAAGTTCATGAACACTGCATGCATGTACGCGCACGCCCAAGGCCACACACGCACTCGCACACAAACGCACGCACACACAGTCTGATCCCATTTGAAGGGAAGTAATGCACTCAGCAGAGAGGAAATGTTTTGGACATTCAGTCTCAAACAATGAAGAGAATTTCAGGTAAACACTTCAATCCTTCCTGCTTGGAACAAATATTTACAGCTCAACACCTCTCTGTTGCACGCGGGGCAGTGGTGGGGGGGTGTGGGGGGACGGGGGGCTGAGCTGCGTGCATGTGTGCATTATGGCAGTGGTTCGCAAAGCTTTCATCTCCAGTCCAGACCCAAAAGATTTTATGGAACCCAAACTAACAAAAATACACAATGAATTAACCACTTCAGCACCTATTTTAGAAACTAGACCAGTGCCCGGCTGTAGAGCACCGAGTCAGTAACGATGGAAATTGGAGATCCATGCCCCACCCGGCTATGCAATACCCGTTGTACCCGTGTCAGAGTACCCATTCCATCCATCTGTCTGTGTCCCTTTTATGCCCATTTATGGAGATTTCTGGAACTGTCTCCCTGTGTCCCTTTATTCCTACCTATATATGGAGTTCTGTGTCAGGCATGCCCAATTATGGAGTGTTGTGATGTCAGGCCAGCTCCATATATGGACACACTCAAGACACTGCCAAAGCTGCCACTCTTAGATCTCCATATATGGAGCTGACCCTGTACGCTCAAGACACGCTCTATATATAGCCAGTACATAATTCATTCAATAGGTTGATCTGACCCCCCATGCCAAAGCGCCAGCGCTTGCCCAGTAGTCTGCTGTCACCCAGGCGTCTTACTGGTAGATAGATAGTGAAAATAGCCAGTCACAAAGTGACGCAATGGATTTTCCCCCCTTTTGAAATAATGATTTAAAGAAATTGTAGGAAACGTAAAAAAGGCATACCGGTAGTATGCCAAAAATGGGTCCCGAGCCATTGCTTAGGAAACACTGCAATGCGGGACGCCTCCTGTGTGAGCATGTGCACATGGAAGCAGGAGGGCTCTGATGAATTCCATGTCACACTGTCTCTCTTCAAATGCTCTCCAGATGTGGGCCCCATCTGTCTCTCTGTCTGTCTGTTTGACTATCATCTTCCGCTCAGCCTGACTGTCATTCAGATTTTGAACTTGTGCATATACCACAGGAACTCCTAGCCTCCATGTCCTGGGCATAATAGGCAAACAATAGGCGAAAGCAATAGCCCATCTACAAGTACAAGCTTGTAGTGAGCTTGTATATCGTTGTATCACGGTAAAGAGATTCCCCACAGACTCGAGGGGAAAAAATAAGTTGGAAAAGTATACACAGTAGACACCTGGGGGTCAATATAGTGTATAGGGTTTAAGTGGACATGAAAACTAGTGTCCCTTTTCTGGGGCAAAACATCGGCAAAAATAGCTGTCCTAAAAGCACAGTGTTGTGAGCTTTTAGAACAGCTATTTTTGCCAGGACGCAGTAGCCTACCCAGCCAGCCTAATCCTTCTCTCTCTGACTTTGTCTGTGACCTGTAATAGGTCCCCGTAGACTCGTAGAGGTTCACGTTTCTGATAAGGTCAGTCCCTATGACAAAAGGAGAATTGACCCCTGTGGCATGCCGTTCAACTAAGTAAATAGGGTTTCAGTGGTTCATGGTTATACAATTTACAATTTACAATCTAGGCATTTAGCAGACGCTAAACGGGTTATGACGATAAGACCTTACCCTCTCTAGGCTTTCAATGTCGGCTCGGAAACCAGACAACATGGGGACCTCCATGACTGCCATGTTGGACGAACCTGAGTGCAGCCACCTAGAGAAAGACAAGGCGGACACACACGTGTGGTTGTTGTGATGAGTAGAGGGAGGGGGGGGTGAGAGGGGTGTCGTGTTTGTGTTTCTTTTTACAAAACTCTATGTAAAATAAATACAGTAAACGTGTTTTGTTTTGAGGCCAACCAGGAGTAGACGTAGCTCTGGCCCAGAGCTTTGGCGAATTCGCTCTAATGACTGCCAAGAACAGCGTTCTATTCCCATAGACAGAAATGTCAAGTAACGTGCAAGGTCTACATTGTAGTAAAAATAAAGAGTATATGGTCAATATAGAAAATATCATTGACCTAGCATCTGTAGGTGGCGCTTGAGTAAATAAAAAATAATACCCGTCTGGTAGACGGGTCCGCTAGTCCGATGTGCAGATTGGTGCCATGCATGGTTTCCTTTGCCATTGGTGCATGAATGTTTGTGGGAATGGGTGAATGTAATGCACAATCTATGTAAAGCGCCATAAAGGCACAATATAAATAAATGCATCATTTACCATTTACATGTTTTATTTTGCCTGAGACATTTCCCACCGTGGAGAATAGTCTTTCAGCATTATAAAACTATAATAGCATTATAAAGGGGAAGAGGAAACAGGGTAGGCCGAGAAACACCTTGGAGACGTTCCACTCTCCAGGACCTAAAGAACATTGGAATGAGCTGGCAGGAAGCAAAAGGCCCAGGCCCAGAAGAGAGTTAGATGGAGAGCTCTGGTGGACGCCTTATGCCCCTCGACTACAGTTTAGAGTCAGACCTTGCACGTTACTGGACATTTTCATCTATGGGAATAATACTGCTCCCTGCAGAGTGTTACTCACTGGACCAGAGAACTTTGATCCTTTTCACACTAAAGCCTAATTTATACTTACTTTGTACATAGTACATACCCAGAGAAAATATAGATTTTTTTTCTTTTTTTTTTTTAAGATTGTTTTTTGCGGCTTACGCCTTTTATTGGTTTTTGAAGGGACAGACAGTAGGCTGACAGGAAACGGGAGAGAGATGGGGGGATGACATGCAGTAAAGGCCGTGTCGGGCTCGGGAGTCGAACCCGCGGCACACTGCGACTGGATCACCAGTCCGGTGCCCAGACGGTTACGCCACCGCCTGGGCGAAAATATAGATTTTGTCGCATTTTTAGCGAGCATCACACAAATTCACTTTTTTTTGCTCAAAGTGCATAAGTGATTTTTGAGACCACCACAATACAATTTTATACTAAGAACAAAGAAAGGCACAATAGCGTACCCTAGACTTTAATACTATAATAATTCAGGGAACAAGCTTTAGTCTAATTGTCCACACAACATTTCACCATGCCAGGTTGTTGTTCCCTATCCTACCTGGCACAGGCCTCTAGTGAGATGCGGAAGTCCATGCTGTCCTGGTGGGCTGCCGGGTCCTCGTCATCCGTGGGCGCCCGCCGCTTGCGGTTCAGCTCGGAGCGGTTGTCGGTGCGGCTCCGGGGCCGGGAGGCCGGGTGTCGGGCTGGGGATAGGGGAGGCTGGGGGTGTCTCTCCTGAGCAGGCTCCTTCAGGTCCACCTTCAGCTGGAAGGCCGGCTTGACCACCGGATCTGGGACATTGTAGGATACGTCGATCTGTAAAAAGGAGACAACTATTTGAACTACATGAACCATAGCGTCCCTATTCCGGTGGGCATACCACTTTTTCTTTTTGTTATAAAGATGTAACATTTTCCAGAAAAAACAGAAATTAGGATTCGGAATCAGCCTCAGGTCTAAATGGGTTAAAGCCTGTCAACTAAAGTCAGACATTATGGGTGCGTTCGGATATAGCACACTGTGTGTATTACAAACTAATACGCTAGTGCGTTCCCGGTGTGCATATCCGAACTCACCCAATATGTTCAGTACATTTTATAGAGCCAGATTAGGGTTAGGTGCCATGAGTGCTTTGGGGGTATATTCACCCCCAATGTGTGTTGACGTTTCTGTCTTTATTTTGATTCCATGTATCGTTGTCCCCTTTGGAATGTAACCACAAATAAATGGTGAAATTAAAAACAATATGTGATTGGCCAGCAACTGTGACTTAAAATACCTTCACATATTGGAAACTAAATTCTTAATATTATTTTCTGCAGTCACAATGGACACATTAGTGTAAGTTAGCAAGAAAAGCAAAGAACTGAAAACATTTTCTTTTTTTGGGGGGTGGGACAGCAGAGAAAGATAAGAGATGTTTTAACTGACAACAGGACCAGATTGGTTTTAATTGACACCAGAACCAGAGATGTTGTAACTGACATCAGAAGCAAAGATCCAGAGAGATCAGACAGTAATGAGCTATGAATCATATTCACTGGACACAAGACATACATTTAGTTGAATTATTTCAGTCTTGGGGCAACAGTCTATAGGGCTGTCAAGATTACATTTTAGTTGATGATTAACAATGGCTTCTATTATGTGACATGCATGTTTAACCATGCATGCTACATTCCAGGAATAGAAAGACTGCGGTTTCTATTAGCTTGGATTGCCCATCAATGCTGTCACTGGTAGGTGGGTTTCTGAACTGTCCATAGCCCTCCCCGAAAAAAATGGTAGGATATTATAATGAGCATTAGTGAGGACTAATTATATTAATGTACAGTAGGTTTAAAATGGGTGAAGTCGTCCTTTAATAATTGTATACTAGTAGCCAATCTACAAACTAACAACTGTGGGCTTCTAGAGCTGCTCCAACAGGTCAAAGTGGTTAGAAGAACACGGACAATGGCAGAGAAATAATTATGGAACTAGAAAAAGTGCCCTTCTGGGCACAGGTCTCCACCAGGATTCTTCCTCAGCCTAGTGGGAATATGCGTGCACAGTTTCATCGCAATGGGACGCTGCGTTGAGGAGTTGTGGCGATTTGTACAAAGCGGGCTACTCCTGAAAACTGTAGGAGCCAATCGTGGCCAATCAGGATGGAATATGAGAAATCAAACAAACCTGTCTTGATCACATGACTATGGAGATCATGTGTACCGATTTGCGTGAAATTTGGATAAAATCTGAAGGAGTAATAATAGAAAATGTGTTTTACATATGTCGGCCTCCTGGTGGCGCTATAAAGAGCAGATGTGAAAAATTCCAGACAAAGGTTTTTCCTTGGCCTCTAGGGAGTTGGCATACAAAGTTATCCACAGATCCGTGCAGTTAGAGGTAAAAACACTTTTCGGCCAGTTATAGCGCCACCTTGAGGCTGAGTTGAAATTGTTCATGTGGCATTTCGTCCTCGGCCTAGTGGGAATGTGGGTGCACAATTTCAGGGAAATCACGCGATGTGTTCATGATTTGCAGCATTTTGTTTGAAACTGAGCACTCCTGTGAACTTTGGAAGCCAATGTTAACCAATCAGGATGGAGTGTGAGAAATCTGAAAGACCCGTTTCGTTGAATGGCTCTAGAGAGACTGTGTACCAATTTGCGTGATGTTTGGACAAAATCTGTAGGTGTACTGTGCAAAAACTTGTTTTGCACAAAGCGGCCTCCTGGTGGCGCTATAACAGGCCGTTCTGGAAAGTTTGGGGCAGAGGTTCATCGTTGGTATCCAGGGAGTGTGTGTGCAAAATTTGGCATCGACCGGGTTAACAGTGGCCGAGATTAGCTGCTCACGGACACACAGACGGACGGACACACGGACGGACACACGGACGGACGGAGTGCAAAACATACTCTCCCCCCATGCCTTCGGCCTGGTGGAGACAAATATGACATTCTGTTCAATTCAACCAGTTGTTTTATACAGATGAATGGAAATTATTCTAATGATTAGGCAATTAAATAATTGCAATTCACTCAAATAATAGGAATCCTGACCCGGCAGCCTGTGATGAAACTCACCTCATACATACAACCCCCCACACCCCCCCCCCCCCCCCCCCACCCCCCCCCACCCCCCCACACACACACACACACACACACACACATTCATACTCAACCACAAACATGCACATTCAAAGACTACTTACAGATACACATGCACACTCGCACACACGTTTCTTTGATGGTGCCGCTCTTGTATTTCATTAGAAGCCAGGTGCTGCAAGCCTGAGGGGCTGTCAGCGCAGAGAGGGGTGTGGACGGAGAGAGAGAGGAGTCTGAAGTAGAGAGGGGTGTGGACGGAGAGAGAGAGGAGTCTGAAGTAGAGAGGGGTGTGGACGGAGAGAGAGAGGAGTCTGAAGTAGAGAGGGGTGTGGACGGAGAGAGGGAAAGTAGAGAGAGGAGTCTGAAGCAGAGAGGGGTGTGGACGGAGAGAGAGAGGAGTCTGAAGCAGAGAGGGGTGTGGACGGATAGAGGGAAAGTAGAGAGAGGATTTCAATATTTATAATGTCTTTCAAGAGTCACTGTGCATGCAAGACAGACAACTGCTCGAAACTACGGTTAAACTCTGAAAAGAGATGATAGAAGAAATGACACTTTTACATTCTTGCGAAGAGAAGAGAAGTTCTTGCAGTTGTCTATGAAAGGGTATTTTGTTTATTAGTGAAGTAGGAAGGAAGTAAACAGCATGCTATCCAGGGGAACCTACAGGAATGATCATCCCCTTCCGTAACAATTGGTTAAGCTCTACCAGATCATTCCAATTTACAGGCAGGAATTTGGGCATTAGGTGCTGGAGCATGGGAACGATAACTGGCTCCCCCCTGCCGGCAGATTCGCAGTGTGAGCCAATGACGCAAGCGCAGCATTACAACTCCCCATGTTACAGTACTCTATTAGGCATGGAATGTATGTATGTACCGGTATGTGTGTGTGTGTGTGTGTGTGTGTGTGTGTGTGTGTGTGTGTGTGTGTGTGTGCGTGCGTGCGTGCGTGCGTGCGTGCGTGCGTGCGTGCACGAACACTGCTACTATACCTGCATGAGACAGCAGCCTTCTCCTTTAGCACTGACAAAAAGGCCTGTGGGGATAGTAGGTATCTAGAGAGAGAGAGTGAGAGGAGAGAAAAGGAGATTATAAGAGAGTACTAAAACAGAGAACAGAGACGGGTGGAGGAGGGGTGGAGAGGTGAACAAGTCATTTATCAAGTGAGTGAATGTTGTGGTCCGCTGCACTACCACCAGTGGCTCCCTGGCTACTAACCAGCAGGCCTTAATTGCCCCCAATTAAGCTGACACCACTAATCACAGTGGAGGAACAGGCCTGCCAGAGGGGGTCAGGGGGAACAGCTTATTATTACACTCTCACCTGAAGCATTGCGGACTGACTCCACACAGCATTAATCTGCAGCAACATTACACTGGCCAAGGTAATTTGTGTTCACCCTGTCAAGTTTATAATGAATGGGCAAACAGACCAGCACAGTTATTAAGTCAACAGTTCTTTATTGAGTCAATGGTCCTTTTGGGAAGTCCAGCCCAGTTCAGTTTGGTTTGGTTTGGCAATGCGAACACGTCCTGGCTGTTACACGCACCGCCGGTTTCGGAGACAGAGCGATTAATGTCCAATGCCAGGACGGTGCTCTGGCGTACAGGCTTGCGAATAAGTGTTTCAGTCAAACGCAATCAAGAGGGCATGGTCTGGTGCCCAGAAAATGGTGGCGTGGTTAAGATTCCTTCCTCTGGGCCTGCGAGTAACCCTGCTGGCCTGGGATCAAAGCTTACTGGCTAGAACATTTACTCATGTGTCTCACCTACTCTGTTTACTTTCTTGGCCTTCACACAGCCTTTAATCTTGCAATGAAGTTAAGGGGCAGGACAGTTCACTGTCCTCATCAGAAAAACAGTTCATGTCACACAATGGAGAGGATTTCTCTCAAGTGAAATGTCACCTTAAAGGTATATTCAGTGATTTCACTCAAAAAACCTTAGGTTTCGTTTTTGGCTGTGGGACCCAGCCTTTCGTCCAATCAGGATAGAGAGTCAAAAACGAAACCTAAGGTTTTTTGACCCCCAGGGGTTAACTGGGGACAGGGAGGAACTCCTTATATGGCCAGCACACTCTATAGTAGGGAGGATTATCACAACAAAACAAAAAAATAAGTGATATTTGAATTAAGTGAAATCACTGAATATACCTTTAAGTGTCGGCAATCCTGGCATTTGTTGACATATTTGTTCTATTTTAAAGGCACTGCTCTCTATTCCACCATAGCCAATCACGTTCATACAAATGTACAGTATATATGCATACAGTTGAAACCGTGTTGCCTCATTTGTGCAGAAAAATACAACACAAGGGTTGTCCTAGTTTAAGACTCATAAACGCCTTAACAGATTATGTGAAGGAAAAAGGAAAACACTAAGTAATTACTTGAGGGACTACATTTATTTGCAACCCATTGTGGGAACCACTGCTCTAGCACACTGGCCTGTACCGTGGCGCTCTAGCACAGACGTTCCCAACCGCAGAGCTGCCGGTCCGCGGGAATTGTATCACCGGTCCGATAGAAGGCGGACAGGAATTCCAAGTTTATGGATTGTACAAATATGCACAGGCAACATGAGTCTTTAACCTTACATTACCATGATTTTTCAAGCAGCGAGGAAAAGTTGAGTCGAATGTCAGTGACATCACTGACAAATCCTTGCTATCTTTTTCGAGCACAATGGCGTACATAGTATAGAAACCTAGATACTAGATGCCTCATTGGCCGCTGCAGTTCATTGGAGCGACTTGTATCACAGGGAAGGCGGGAGTCAAGCAGAAGTGCGGAAGGCACGCTGCCATTAAAAGTGACTACTGGCCAATCAGAGCACGTCTTTTCCGGGACGTTTACATTCCCTGAAATGGAGCTGGAGATACAGACGCCCCAGAGCCGGAGAAGGCGTCTACCTTTCTGGGGCGATTCACACTATGGTCCATAGGCCTACCACATCCATGCTCATTCAGTGTCCCATAACAATGACATCACTGTTGAATCCTGCGTATCTTACAACAAGCTATATTTTGTCACGCTCGCCGCAGCCTCGCACTAATGAAACAGTAAACTGGATTATTATTTCATGTCGAGTACAACTATCAGAAGATGTAACCTAACCCAGCTAAAATAAAGTGTCACTCTGCAAGTTTACCGTGGTGCTCTAGATAGCCTGTACCTTGGTACTCTAGATCAGGGGTTCTCAACGTTTTTGGCTGGGGACCCCTGGAAATGCTTTGGCCATATTCCTCAATAAGGAAAGCATGCACTATGTGTACTATGTAGACTCAATTCCATTTTCCAGCCATTCAGTTGCAAAACAATAAAATAAAAAAGGAAAATCAGGTCAGGACCCCTCGGGGGTCGCGACCCCCAGGTTGAGAACCCCTGGGACAAAAAAGGTTGGGAAACACTGCTCTAGATAACACACTGGCCTGTACCTTGGAGCTCTAGCAGCGGCGTCAACTCCGCGGGTGCTCAGGCGCAGAAGCACCCACAGGCAAAATAATAAGCCAATATCAACATGCAGTATATGCACCCACTGTTCTGACTGAAATGTCCCTTCCCCAGTGGTCATGTTGTCATGCACGTAGTCACCCTTTACGGGGGGTTGGGGGCGCTTGGGCCAAGATAGGTGTTGGGCCGCCGCCCAAGGGCATTCAAATGCTAATAAGGTGGCCTTTGTTCTGCTGCCAGGTAGAGAGTATAAATGATGCATACAGTACAGTACAGGATTTATTTCCATTTGACTACGATGATGAAGCACCCTCCAGCCAAGAAGAGATTCGTCCAGTCCATGCTACAATTCGGCGCCGCCGCCGCCGGCTGAAACACACCCTAACTAGTCCTTAATATCTACGGAAAACGGCACCAATAAGCCCTTATCCAACACAAATTCACTAATTTTTCTCAAGCCGTACAATTTCACTGGAGCGCAGCGCTTATATGCACGCAGACAGCACATGATTCAGGCCTACACGTCCCGTCCCAAACACTGAGGACAGTGAGGAGGTAAAGTCAACTTGTTTATAATGTGGCAAGAAAAATATATTCCAATTACTTTTCGGTGCGCACTCACCATGAATCCAAGCAGAGGTCCTCACAAGTATAGCCGCAAAAAGTTGATATCTAACTTTGGCTATAATCAGCCAAATCTCAACCGATTGGTATAATTCCAAATGGTATACACTCAATGAAATTTATATTTTCCATTTTTCATGGGTGTATAAGTCATAGAGCCAGAGAAAGGAGAGATATGGTAGGGGAAGCACTAAGCCCTGTTAGCCATGCAGCCTATATGTTTCATGAGCTGTGGTGGCTTGCACTCTCTCAATTAGGGATTTAGTGGTTAATTTCACTGATGTGTACAACCTTTATTCAAATAGTTGCAAATTTATTAATTAAAAGACTGAGCATGTATGTTTGATATAAGGCCAAACCTCAAAGAATATATTCAGAGTATACTCTTCATTAGCAAACTGTAAATAAAGTACCAAACGAAAAGAAAAAAAACTCCCCACGCGGTTATAGGAACCTGCCGCCTCTGAGCTCTATAACACACCGGCCTGTACCTTGGAGCTCTATAACACACTGGCCTGTACCTTGGAGCTCTATAACACACTGGCCTGTACCTTGGAGCTCTATAACACACTGGCCTGTACCTTGGAGCTCTATAACACACTGGCCTGTACCTTGGAGCTCTATAACACACTGGCCTGTACCTTGGAGCTCTATAACACACTGGCCTGTACCTTGGAGCTCTATAACACACTGGCCTGTACCTTGGAGCTCTATAACACACTGGCCTGTACCTTGGAGCTCTATAACACACTGGCCTGTACCTTGGAGCTCTAGATATCACACTGGCCTGTACCTTGGAGCTCTATAACACACTGGCCTGTACCTTGGAGCTCTATAACACACTGGCCTGTACCTTGGAGCTCTATAACACACTGGCCTGTACCTTGGAGCTCTATATAACACACTGGCCTGTACCTTGGAGCTCTAGATATCACACTGGCCTGTACCTTGGAGCTCTATATAACACACTGGCCTGTACCTTGGAGCTCTAGATATCACACTGGCCTGTACCTTGGAGCTCTATAACACACTGGCCTGTACCTTGGAGCTCTATAACACACTGGCCTGTACCTTGGAGCTCTATATAACACACTGGCCTGTACCTTGGAGCTCTATATAACACACTGGCCTGTACCTTGGAGCTCTATATAACACACTGGCCTGTACCTTGGAGCTCTAGATAACACACTGGCCTGTACCTTGGAGCTCTAGATAAAACACTGGCCTGTACCTTGGCGCTCTGCAGGATCTTCTGGTTGTCCTTGTTCAGGTCAAACGTCTCCTGGAAGTCCAGGTTGGTGGAGGCCAGGGAGATGGTGAGGTTCACCCCTCCCACGTAGGATAGGATGGCGTACTCTGACAGAGACTGAAGAGCCACGCACGTGTCCTGGAATGGGAGCAGGTAAAGAGTGTCTTGAGCACTCAAATCCTATATAGGGCAGGGGTCTTCAACGTTTTTCAGTCTAGGGACCCCCACATCGTTAAAATTGTGTTACAGATTCAACCATGTCAGAGATTTCATACAGCTACAGTATATACTGTAGACTGTTTACTCTGTTCAGACACAGAGTTCTGGGGGGAGGGGGAGGGGGGTTACCTGTGTGGAGGAGAAGCCTCCCAGAGCGTTCCTCTGCTGGGACAGCCATTTGACCACAGGCAGAGCCGAGGCCACGTCTCCCAGCAGGGTGTATGTCAACAGGCCGTAGGCCGTCATCTCCACTTCGGCTGACACCACTGGAGGAGACCAGTGGGAGAAGAAGGATTCCCATTTTTAACTTAGGTAAAATATAGAAATACTCTGTTACAAGTAAATGTCCTCCACAATATAGAAATACTCTGTTACAAGTAAAAGTCCTGTGTTCAGACAGTGGCCTTGTGGTTAGAGTGTCTGCCCTGAAACTGGGAGGTCGGGTTCGATCCCTGGCCTGGCCACGTCATACCAAAGACTGTAAAAATGGGCCCCAATGCCTCCCTGCTTGGCACTCAGCATCAAAAGGGTTGGACAAATCTACTAATCATCAAATGATTCCCGAGCGTGGCACGGCTGCAGCTCACCGCTCCTTGGCTGTGGCTCATCGCTCCAAGAGATGGGTCAAATGCGGAGAACAAATTTCACTGCAGTAACGTGTGTGACAAATCGTACAACTTTGACATTGTTCAATTTTCCTAACGAAAAAGTACAAAATGTATTGGCATGAAAATATAAATGACTCATTATGTAGAATAGTGTATTCAAATTTGTACTTGGAGGAAGGAATAGTTCACTCAAAGGAGACTCTTTGAGTCTCCTATCGGAAACACAGCCGCTCATCAAATGATCTGCTTCGGAATGCGACGAAAACAAAATAAATCTCCATGAATTCAAGGCTTCATGAATTTTGTAGTTTTTTGCGCCTAAGCACAAATGTGGAATGTTTTACTTGGTTACTTTCCATCACTGCTGGTGACCAGATGGATGTGATTGTCCTCATCATGAGTGGCATTATGTGTGTGTGTGTGTGTGTGTGTGTGTGTGTGTGTGTGTGTGTGTGTGTGTGTGTGTGTGTGTGTGTGTGTGTGTGTATATACGTAGTATACCTGACTGGGAGAGACCATCACTGAAGCCCATAAATGTATCCTCATCCGTCACAGTGCTGCCCGTCAAACTCCAGTGGGTGAAGCCATCTATTGAGAGAAAAGGAAAGATATAGAGAGATTGAATAGACATGAGATCATAACATTTTAGCACGCCAGTTATTTATAAAAGAATGTCAAAATTTGTCTAAAATTACCTAAGCTTTCAATTAAAATAAGAAGGAAGGAAGGAAGTTAGATGAATCTTTTTCAGTGTTTTTCTATCTACCTTATCCACATTAGTCTCACCTAGCCAGACAATTGGAGACCTCTGCCTACCAAGTAGTTGCTAAAACAAATCTACACCCAGCTGCTTTGGAAAGCAACAATGTGCCCTAAAGATGTTTCTTTGTATCCCAGTCCAATTGTTTCTGGAGTCCAGTCTTTTCGGCCTTTATTGATACAGTATAGGCCTACAGAGGAAATGGGGAGAGAGCGACGGGGAGTGACACGCAGCAAAGGTCGTCGGGATTCGGACTTGAACCCACAATGTGCTGTCAGGCTGCAATGGAGCCTATAGGTGCCCGGAAGTTTGACCTCTGGAGGTACGTACAGTAGTACCTTACCTTGTGTGATTGCCATGTGGTTGAGGCGTCTCAGCGCCAGCGGGGCGTACGGGCTCCGCAGCAGGGCCAGGGCATAGGCGGACAGCGCCGTGGTGTACGGGTCATCAGCAGAGTAGGTGTTGCTCTCCAGGAAGTCTTTGGCTTTGGCTACTGCCACCTTCTCTTCCTGGAGGAGAGCGAGTGCATGCAGATGAACATGGGTGGAAATATCTGGGAAAGACACCCCTATATACATTCATTCACTTGCTGCACACGTTCAGCTGCGGAAATGTAGACACTGTTGTTGATAAGTCGAGAAGTGGAAGCCTGCCTGAAGCCCTTAAGCCCAATATTTCCCCTGTCTAAGCGTGGATTCTCTCTAATCTGAGCATTAGATGTTTGGTCTCTTGCCTCTCTCCATCTAGAGAGATACAGTATATGAAACTGAAGGATTGCATCGTCAATGTTAGATACGGTATGCCACCTCTGACAGCCATGCTACACACATTGACACATGGCTCTGCAATCTCAATGTTGGTTATCCACACGCACTCATGCACGCGTGCCCGCACGCACGTCGCACACACACACAGAGCACTTTCTCAACGCCTGGTCTCCCACTCAGATGTGCTTATCAAATAAACACTGGGCTGTGCCATTAAAAAAGGTAGACGTGGTAGACTTCCAGATGTGACCTTCATCCCTCCTCCCTCAGATGATAGGCTTCAACAGCCACTCGCTGTAATTGCCACAGTCATCTTTTAATTAGGTGAAAAGGAGGTGGCGGTGTGTGTGTGTGTGTGTGTGTGTGTGTGTGTGTGTGTGTGTGTGTGTGTGTGTGTGTGTGTGTGTGTAGGGGGAGGTTCCACTTTGATGTCAAGGATCGTTTTTTCAGGTTTTTTTATCAGCTGTAAGACGACACATTGTCAGACGAGCCCTTTGGGGGTAGACAGTAGGAGGAAGTTTGGTACAAACATACAGGGGCCATGAAGGCAGAGTCAACAACACTACACTGTGAAATCTGTGTTCATTTAACCATTTAAAGCGGTGGTTCCCAAACCTTTTAGCTTGAGACCCAGAAGACAAATTAGATGTCTCCCGGGAGCCGAGACCCAAACTTGAGAGAAAATGGCAGATCTACTATTTTAACTGCTTCTTAAAAGTTGTATTTATTTATTTATGGAATTCCTGTGAATATGTATTAGTTAATATTAATAGTCGTTTTGAAAAAAGTTTGAATTAGATTTTATTTCCTCGCAACCCATAACAATGTGTCCGCAAACCACAAATGGGTCCCCGACCCAGTGTTCGGGAAACAGATTTAAAGGTTTGATTTATACAATCTCAGAGTTACAAGTGGATAAATGACCATTGAGGATTGTAAGGTGCATGCACCCATGTATTCTGCTCCCTTGTCATTGCCAACCCCTGTGTCACGTGTCTCCTGTGAGGTCACGTGTCTCCTGTGAGGTCAAGGCTGCTTCTTGTCACCTGACAGTGAGCAGGACGTAACGCATGCAGAGGAACATGCTATTCTCCACACGACTCAACAGGCCGCCCAGATTCCAGTGCCCGGGAGCATGCCGGATCCCGAAGCCTCCCCACCTCGGCTCAAATCTCCTTCGTCATCGATAGCCCGTCGTGAGCCATCATCATCGTGGTCACCATGACTAATTTAGTTTCTTTCGTCAATAAATCTGTTAAATGTCCTCATTTGGTGGTGTGGTCCTTTATGGTGAATTGACAGTAAAAGTGACAGTAAATAGGGAGGAATATGGGGAGTGACACACAGCAAACAGAGCAACAGAGAGCAGCAGAGAGCAAAGAACGAGCAGAATACAAGGTGGAATGTAACCGAGGTGTAGCTTTCACAGGGCATCATTTTCTGTGCTTGTCGTCCTCATAAATCTTTGGATGTCAACGAAAGAGTTATTAAATATTAGATTAGCAGTGCTGGGGTATAACAAATATAAGCGGGCTCGCTGCCAGCCCATCCATCTTTGCAACTATCACGACAGGAACGCAGCGATCCTGTTCACACATGACCCAATGCAGCCCATCTGAATTACAGTGGGCTGGACTGGTAGTCTCTGGCATGCGCGCCCGCATACCTGCCTACCTACGTGCGTGCATGCGTGCGTATGTCAATTCTGAAGCGCAAACCGAGAGCTGGTCGCAGCTTTATCGCGACCAGTTACATTTGTTACATTTGCGTAAAGGACTGTTAGAAAGCTACTGTAGCAATTGCATTGCTCCTTATAACTGAAAGTTATGTGATCCAGATTGTGAATATTACCGGGATTACGGGTCCACCTCTCCCCCCGGGGCAATCAGGTTATATTGGTGTGTAGTGTAGAAGTCTGTAGTGATGGAGAGAGACGGGTGTTTCCCGGTTTGGGTGGACTGCTTGCTTACCTCTGTGGTTATCCCCGTCTCCAACAGGGCTGCTACTACATAGGCTGTCAGAGAAATCTTGCCATGGATCCCTCCCTGTAGCAAAAGGAGTAAGCATTGGCTTATGAAGCACCAAGGTATGACGTAATTTACCATAGACTTCTTTTTTTTATCGCGGCAAATAAGAACTTTGTTCCAAAAATAAACAAATGATCCTGGTGGTTTGACTCATATGGATATGAAGCCTCAACTGAGGCCAGAAACAGACTGTATCAAATATGAGTGATTATCGGAAACTATACAGAGCCACCTCCCTGACAATATCGCCGGGACAGTTTGTTTGTTTTTGGACCACAATGCTTATATGAGACGATTCTAAGATGACCCAATGTTATTCTCCAATAGAAAAACGTCTGCGACCCAGGGGATGAACGAGTGACGTCAGGACTTCGGTACTCATACACAATCTACATGTGGAGTTGTTTCCAGGACTCCGCCCTATGTCATCATCTTAATCCACACTTCCTGAAGTATACTGTGCATAGACAGTCAACGAAAGTCTCAACTGGTCTATCTGGTCTGTCTATTTCATGGAAAGAGCGAGTCTTTTTTCCCTTAAAAAGGCCATTGGGCTCAGGGAATATTTATACTTTTACTTAAGTAAAAATATTTGAGTACTTTTTGCACCACTGGTACACACTACACACACATCCTAACCTGCAGGTCTTTGTTGAGGATGCGCCCCATGGCAGGGAAGGAGCCCTCGTCACGCTGGTGTCTGATGAGCCACGATTTGGCTGCCCGCAGTTCTTCAGGGTCGATGTAGATGAAGCCACGAGACTGGGCAAAGGACTTCAGCACAAACGCTGTTAACCTGGAGAGAGGAGGCAAAGAGGGGAGGGAAGGAGAGGAGATGAGGAGTGAAATGAACGAAGGGGGAAGGGAAAGAGGAGAGGAGAAGAGAGGAGAGTAGAGAGTGATGGAGGAACAGAAGGGGAAGGAGGAACGTGGAGAACAGACAGGGGAGCAGGGAGAGGTGAGATATCAAAGTTCGCTCATACGTGTGCTGACAAATCCTTGTAAAATACTTACAGCCATCAAGCCTCACAAATGAGTTCACAACCTGTCATGTTGGCAGTGATGTGAAAGATTTCCCAACCGGTCGCATTCCTTCAACGTGTCAGAAGTCTGTGTGTGTGTTGCCTTTGTTGAATGACAAGGAGTGTGAGATGGATTCATAGTAGCGACAAAGTATGGAGGGATGTTCGATAAGGGAGAGCAATATGACAGGTCTGGTGGAGCAATATGACGGGTCTGGTGGAGCAATATGACAGGTCTGGTGGAATGGCCAAATGTAGCAATGGAAATGTGGAGTGGAGAGGAGAAGTGTTGAGTGGGAGTTAGACGCACACTGTGTGTGGAGCAGAGAGGAAGGGTTCGTCAAAGGATGCAAGCCCCTGTGGTCTACGCGCTACACAAAGTGGAGTTTCACAAAGCCAAATCAAGCCGGTCTCTCTGTGACGCGGCCTGGGGGTGGGGCGGGGGTCTCAGCAGCAGGGGCGTGATCGGTCCCTCGAAAGCATTTCCGGAGCAACTCGCACAACAAACGCTCGTCGTCAAAGAGGTGGATGCCGTGACTCTGCCTAAGCTCAGGAGTTTTCACTCACTTTTCGCTCACTGAGTTTTTGGTGTTTTTCGGGTTATCCGGTGGTTCACACTGGAGAAATAATAGCGGCAAAAGGGCTAAAATAGAAGGGCAGCCCTGGGGGGGGGGGGGGGGGGGGGGCTATAGGTTGAGCTAATAAGCCCACGCTCATCAATAAACACAGGCCTCGAGGGGGGCTGTAGCCTTTGGCCAGAGGGCTCCACAATGACAGCAAGACATTCCATTACACTCGACCTCTTGCAAACCGTAGCCAGAGGATGAGGCAAGCTGCCTACCATAAAAAACAAAGAAAAACAAGTCAAAGATGAATAAATATACAATAAAGAGGGGTTGCGCCCCGGTTTTCTTGAGCGTGGCTCATAAGCGGCTCGTAACAGGCCAAGGGAGAGCACACAGTAAAATCATCCATGTTATTCAACTCAAAAGAGGTGTGCAAATGCAACCAAACGGACCCGTCACGGGTCCATTTCGTTACATTTGCACATTTCTCCGACTTACAAATGGATATATTAATACCGAGGATTTTAATGTGTATATAGAGGGAAATGAGAGAAAGAGAAAAAAGTAGCCCTCTACTCTCATAAAGTGAGGTATTAAATCTTCCTTCGCTGGGGCCTGGATATTACTCCTCCCCGGAGACGGCACTCGGGGACGGGGTCCCGAGCTTGCAGGAATTTTTATAATGTTAAGTAATATTGTGTCACTGGCTTTAACTGCCGTGCCCTTGGGAGAGGTCCTGGGAAGTGTAAAGATGATTTAGTGGGGTGAGGAGACAGGCTTCCATCCACCAGTCTCCCTCACCTCAACTCACCGCACCGAGGGGTACTTCCCTCTCCCCTGTCGCCCCGCGTGTATCCCACTCCAACTCCACACGCCAAGAGGTACAGCAAGAGAGACAAGAAGAACTCAAGGGCCACATCAGATGAATGACGGTTGAACAGGCTCCAGCCCAGCTTGATTTGAGGGTTTTCCCCCCACTGTTCCAGATTTGTTCGACGTGCTGCTGTTTTGCAGAGCGCCCAGAGTTCATTTTAGCATAACTAATGCTAAAAGTGGACCGGGTCGCCTCGGGGCGACTGGATCTCAAAATGGAAGAGAGGTTGTGGTACTGCTGTTCTACTTAGCAAAATCCTTCAGTGTTAAGAAGTCATTGAACTGCAGATTTTAAACCTGAATCCCATTCTTTTGATGTGAGATAAATAAACACAGTGGGAGGAAATATACCCTTATGTCTTCTGTGTAATGCAAATGACCAAATGTTTTGACATCCCTGTTTCGTGTCCATTTTGTGGAGAAATGCATGTTATTCTTTTCCCACACACTGACTATATGATCTCTTCACAACAAAACTATGCGATTTTGCTTTAAACATTTGCAAAGTTTCTGTTCATTTTAACTCTCAAGAGTATAAACAGTTACCTGTATAAGTGTAATGTTGTAACCAGGTTGTGAATTGAACACGTGGAAAATGATACTATAACTGTGGCTGAGGAGTTCATTTATAAGCCACAATTACAGGTTGTCAAATCGTTTTGTTCAATCAGCTAGATTTGGCAGATAAAAACAGCATGGTTAAGTGTGGACATGGTCCATTACTGTGGCCTGTTAATAAAACAATGTTTTTGTTAAAACATTGCGACCAAATTATACAAATGTATCCATATTGTTTGCATGCATTGCTGATCCAGACAGAAGAAAAAGGAGGAGGGAAGAAGGCTAAAGTGCAAGATTCCTGCTGGGGTTCAAACTCGGGCTAGAAGGGGCAAGTGTGAACAACCTAACCGCTATAACACAGTCTAATCATCTGTGTTAATTGAACTCTGACAGTGTAAAATGGACCATAATAGGTCCATTTTGGTTCACAACCCTTCACACTTCAAAAGTAAAATGGTTAGTGAATGTGTGTGAAAGGTATTTTTGCCTTTTTTCTTTTTTTCTTTTTTTTAAACTTTTTTTAAATTCTTTTCTGTTTTTGAGAGTAAGCAGGTTCTCTCGGGCATCACAGTACAATATAATTGTTACATTTCAATTGTTAACATTCAGAATGCAACGAGTCATCCAGTCCAAATAGATTAAGGTCCTATGCTAAGATGGTTCTCAAACCGATCATTCGCTTTGGCAAATTATTCTGTTGATTCATTACCATTAATATTTTCATGAATATAATCAGACCTTCATATATTTTTTACATTTTATGCTTTATGTCAGATAGGTCATATCAGTGTAGAGCAGAAGTGCTAAAATGTCGGTATCAAAAAATGTACTTCAAAGTATACCAAAAGTAGACAGTACTCATTATGCAGAATGTCTCATTTCAAGTTTTCAAATGTATACAAATCTTTTGAAAAGCTCACATCTACAAGCTCACAATGCGTCGCATCGTGAGCGGCTATTTTCAAATGGCTGAATAGTGTGTAATGTATAGGGCTGAAATGGGTAATGTATGCTTTTATAACAATAATCAAAACATAACTAGTAACTAAAGTTTCCAAATAAATGTAGTGGAATAAAAAGTACAATACGGTAATTGGATTTGAGATATAGAATTGAAGTAAAAGTATTGGAAATTGGATATACTCCATAGAAATACCTCAAAATGGTACCTCAAAAAGTATAGTACTTTTAAAAGCAAATGCAGTTGGTTACTTTCCACCACTGGTGTAGAGAGAGATAAAGCTATAACGTCTCCTCTATGGATGTATAACTATCTCTGACAGAAAATGCAATCTTCTTTTTTTAAAGATTTGTGTTTTGGGCTGTTTATGCCTTTGATAGGGAACAGTAGTCAGACAGAAAAGGGGGAGAGAGATGGGGAGTGAAGGCCGTCGGCTCAGGAGTCGAGCCCGTGGCATGCCGTCTGGCTGGCTTGGCAGTCTAGGTGCCCAGACGGTTGAGCAAACCGTCCGGACCATGCACAATCTTTTTATAGTCTCACACGATAGTATTACTCAAAATGTTAATGTAACACAGCTCTGTAATAAAGCTCCTTTGAATTGAATTGAATTGAATTGAGATAGGAGAGAGGAACAGAGAGGGAGACATGCAGGACAAGACGGAGTTGGATTTAAACCCAGGTCCTCCGCACTCACTATCAGTGTATGTGCACTAACTGGCTGAGCCACCACCAGGCACCCCTAGAGATCTGTGAGTTAATGTTTAGGAGTATATCAGAGCACCTTCTACAAATAATCACCTTGCTAATGATATCACAGGCCCCTTGTCCAAGGTCTAAGAAAAACACTGAATTCCTGCTAGAATCCGACCGCGTGCCAGCTTGGCAGAGGACTGGGGGAATGGATAGTTTTATACAGCGGCACGTATCAGCTCTCTCCATCTCTGGTATTCAAACTGCCCCCCTCCTCCCACCCCCTATCCCTACTAACACTGTCAGATCAATCTCTGGCAGAGAGAAATGCCATGCCAGCCTCAACATGTCCAGCCAACAAGACTAGGAGAAGAAAATGCAGAGTTCAGTCCCACTTGCCGAAAAGAGAGAAGAAAAAAAAAAGCTAGTGTTCGGTTTTGTCTAGAAAACCTCCGATTTTTCTGCCGTTGCTCAGGGTGCTAAGGTAACACGAGACATAAAGCTTGAACAACTGAAGACTTACTTTATGGGAGTTTTGTGCTCGTCTAACTAGCCTGGTCAAGCGAGTGTAGCCCCTAGTCAGGCTGCACTAATACCCATCCCAGGCCAGTGAATTAGGAAGCATGCTGTACAAATTGGAGGTTGGGGCGGATAGATGAGATAGTTGAAAGAAGTGTGTGTGTGTGTGTGTGTGTGTGTGTGTGTGTGTGTGTGTGTGTGTGTGTGTGTGTGTGTGTGTGTGCACGCACGCACGCACACATGTGTTTATGTGTTCCGCAGTGTACAGCAGCATATGGCTCTCATTGTATCCAGACGGAATCAAAGAGCTTTAATAATAGCGGCAGGTATGCATGCATGCCATGTCAGAACAAGGGCTCCGAGGCCCGGTGAAGATCAGTCCAAGTGCTGATGACAAACCTCTTCCTACAAACGCATCCTGTTCACAGCTCAGGGGCCGGTGGTAGAGAGCAAATGTAGCTTGCGTGCGTGTACATGTGCTTAAAAGGGAGCAGTTTGTTGTTGAGGACACAGACCATGCTACAATCTTGTTTTTACCAGACTGACTGGGGGATGTTTATGTACGCTGCAGGGAATTAACGTCAACAAATTCTCAGACTCCGTCACTGGTTTTATCAGCACGAGCATAGACGACATAGTTCCAAAAAAGACAGTTCGGATCTATCCAAATCACAAACCAGCGGAGTATATGTGCACAACTGCACGAACAGGACACCGGTTTCAGATCCGGAAACATGGCAAAGCGGCCCAGGCGGTGGCGTAACCGTCTGGGCACCCGACTGGTAATCCAGGCACAGTGTGCCGCGGGTTCGACTCCCGAGCCCGACACGGCCTTTACTGCATGTCATTCCCCATCTCTCTCCCGTTTCCTGTCAGCCTACTGTCTGTCCCTTCAAAAACCAATAAAAGGCGTAAGCCGCAAAACAATATCTTAAAAAAAAAAAAACATGGCAAAGCGCAGCGCAATGCGAGCGGCCCTAAACGCCGTCAACAGGAAGGCAAAAAAGGCCTACTCAAAAAAGATGGAAGACCAATTCAACCGTGGCAACATCACGAGCACGTGGCAGGCGGTACGTACACATCATAACAGACGGTAAAACAACAAACAGAAGTGAAATAAACCCGCCTGACTCTCTCCCCAATGAGCTGAACACCTACTACGGTCGGTTCGAGACCATCTCCACACGCAGCAGCCGAGCAGGGCTCATCATCTCAAGGGACGACGTATGCAAAACATTCACACGGGTCAACATCCAGAAGGCAGCAGGACCCGAAGAGATACCAGACTGGGTCCTCAAAGCAAACAGATCAACAACAAGCAGCATAAAGACAAATATGTAAGTATGCTGTTTGTGGACTATAGCTCAGCATTCAACACCATTGTCCCAGCAAAACTTGGCACAAAGCTCAGAGACCTAGAGTAACAGTTACACCCAAGCATGTGTGAATTGATACAAGACTTCCTGTCACCCCAGGGATGCGTGCTGATCCCTCTCCTTTACTCACTGTACACGTATGACTGTAGAGCCACACATGGTGCCAACACCATCGTAAAGTACGCAGACAACACAGCAGTGATAGGCCGAATCGTTGACGACTACAGCGACGAGATGAACACACTGGTACTCTGGTGTCGGGAGAACAACCACTCCCTCCAAGGAGCTCATCGTAGACTTCATTCAGGAGGCAGAGGAGAGATCCTCATTGATGGTGCTGCAGTGGAAAGGGTCAGCGAGTTCAAGTTCCTCAGAGTACACATCCAAGAGGATCTCAAATGGGACTCACACACCACACACGGGGACTGTACGACAAGCGTGCGTAGCCAAAGCCCAGCGCATCATCAAGGACAAGCACTACCCAATTCACAAACTGTCCAACCCCTCACAACGCCCCAGCGGCAGGGCAAGGGGGCCTACCGCAGTATCAAGAGCAGCACCACCACCAGACTAAGGAACAGTTTCCACCCGACAGCCGTCAGATTGCTGGAGCATGGCATGAGTCTGCCAACAGGATACTGAGAAAGGCATGATTCTTGCTCAGCGGCCTGATGATACTCCTTGCTCAGCGGCCTGATGACAGGCAATGCCGTTAGGCTGGCCTTAGACCTTCTTTTTGCTCTTCCTGAACCTGATTATACCAGGGACTATAGTTAACTTGGACTTTATCTCTTCTTGACCCACCCGCGGACTACAGTATACGCAGTACGCACCTTGACAAATGTTGCACCTTATGTGTTTGCGTGCGTGTGTGCGTGTGTGTATATATACTGCATATATAATCTCAGGTACTATGCGTAAGTTTCTTGTGGAAAAAGAAACCCCTTGGTTGTACGGCTGTACAGCCTGAAAATAAGCTAAGAAAGACCCAACAAGTGTGCCGTTTGTGAAACAAGCTTCTAAAAATCTGAAACCTGCACTTTATTGTGGTAGATAGCGCTCAAACTTTCTTCTTTCCTTCTTTTTTCTTGGAAAAATAACACAATGGGAACTATGCACAAAAACTAATTTCACACACGTTTTTATGCGACAATAAAGATGATTTAGATTCTGCAGTGTTGCCCTTAACCACTTTCAATCCAGCAACCCGATTTTGGGCATATAATAAATTGTCAAAAATTGTCAGATTAACAACAGCCATTGTACAATTAAGTATATGGTTACATATAACTAGGAAGGAAGTGCGTATTATTAAGGAGCTTAAGTGCAAGTCCCAGAACAGAGTAACCCCATTGGTCCATCCTCATCTGTGTATCCCTAATTGAGTTGCTGACGGGAACAGCAGCGGTGCGGTGTTAGAGGAATCCAGCACTACTGTGGACCAAAACATTACTGCCTGTTAAGCTCAATCTTTTCATTAGACAATTTCCGCTCAGATACATTTTTACAAGCTGGGATACATCAACACTGCATTAAGAGTACTTTTAAGCTGGCAATAAATGTGCTGCTCCCGCAGTGAACTCTGGAACCCGAAAACAAAAGCCGCGAGCTGGATGGAATTATAAAGTGTTTGTCCCGGGTTTACAGAAGGTTCAGACATCTGTGTTGTTGTGTTGAGTTGTGCCCACAAACTCCAAACCTGTTGCCTCAGGCTTACAGGGAAAACCCAACCTCACATCCTCATATCCTCTCATAACCATCTGTGTGTTAGAGCTCTAGACTAACGTTCCCAGTTACTCCCGGACAGGCAGTCTATTTAGATGAGATACATCCCACTTCTGCTTTCTGGGAAATTTCTGGGAAATAGGTAACGGGAGTTGTTTCGCTAAGGAAGTGGCTCCAGACTCTTAAAACGCAGTCTACCCTGGTAGCAGTAAGTCCCGGTTCATGGGGCCAAAGCAGCATGGGGTCCATTCAGCACCGTGACTATGAACCCCCTTTAACTGCAAATAAATCGGCGGAGCCTAGCCTACCTCGGGGATCCAATTATGCCGTTTCTTTATGATTCTCTGCGGTTTATGTAACCTGCTGTTTCACAGTATCAGCTCTATTAAATATCATAATACCCACCTCGGCTAATAAATCAACCAGAGGTATGCATGCTGCGATCGAGCCTGAATGTGCGAGGCATGGAACACTGGGGCCCCTCATTGAGAGTCTCATTTCACTTTTCTAAACATTATGAGATAGTTATGGCTGCCTGCCGGCCCCAGGGATAGTAAACATAAAATAAACACTCAGAGGAAAAACTACCTGATTTTAAACTCAGCAACAGGAATGTATTAATTTGAGCACAACGCACAGTGATGCTGATAAAAATGTTATTGTATTGGCAAGCAATGCTTCCAAACTGAAGACTCCACTCCACCGATCACAGTGATAATGTACTCTGCTGATAAGTATTTGCCCTCGTAAGTACTGCACATTGATCAGGTACAGTGCCACACAGGCAGAGAAAACATCAGGACATGTAGAGCTTGTACATCTAACTTATTTCTGAACATTTTAGAAAAATCTTGAAAGAACTACTGCAGGTTTAGAAGGCATTTGTAGAATCTGCCTCAGATCTTGACCCATTGAGACCCGGAACGCATCAGTGTCACCTTAGCTTTTAACCACTTTAACCATTATTTTAAACGTAACTGTTGAAAAATAGCAAGCTTGTAGATCTGCTATTGAAAATGTGTGCAAATCTTTTAATATATATTCTTTCACAGTTAACGGTTTTAACTCAAATATTTGCTTCTGGGGGTTCCCTGGAACGATATATTTTGAGATGGGGGTCAGCGGCCAAATATATATAATTGTGGGGCTCCACATGAAAAGGTTTGAGAACCACTGACATAGAAAAATGTTTTTCAGAAAACTGTTTTTCTGGTCTTAATGGAGACATATACTTTACCACACTTACCACATACTGCCCGAGGAATCCCTCTCTCCAAAGGCACTGTAGGATCCGTCCTGCCTTTTGTAGGTCAGCTGTCTCTGATATCCTGAGAGAAAGGTTGGGAAAGAGACCAGGGATGCTGAGCAAGTATGGCAGAAAAGTAAGGTCAGGCTTCAAAACGTTTCTCCACTTCTAAATGAATCTAAATGAGTCAGAAGAACCTCTTTTGACATTTTAACTGAGTAAATTATTAGCTTTTGGTTGGTAACTAGATTCACATTTTATTATTGTTAAGACCAGTGAAGAAATCCTAACAGAATGAGTGAATACAATGAGATCCTGCTACATATATAAATGTATTCATCCATTAGTGGAAACCTCTAGCTGCTATGACACCAGGCATCAGAGTTAAAGAAACAGCAACAGTTCTGCCTGTAACCCTAAATACCTGTTAGGACAACCTCTGAACCTCACCAGGTTTTAACCACAAAGACAACATATCTCACCTCCAACTACAGCTGTCCTTGTGTCACAAACAACTCTCCAAGCCCGGGATCGAACCGGGAACCTTGTGGTTGTAGATTGTAGATTGCTTTAACCTTTCTTTTATGGTTTGTGAAGGCTCAGATTGCCCACTTCCTTTACTAAATTATAAGTGTGAAGCCAGACCTTGCATCAAAGAACACCCAACAGACTTTAATGTTATAGCTACCTACACTTTTTATGTCAATTGTCTCCCTCTCCCGACGGAGTTCAAACAGTCCCGGAGTGGAGCTTTAAAGCCACTTTAAACAGGGAAAGGCTAATGAAGATTTCCAGTGAGTGTAGCTGCATGGTTGTTCAAGAAGACATGCTTGACCTGGGCATGGGAAAACACAGGCGAAGGGGTGGGACCCAGGCTGGGTAAGTCAGAGCACAGAGAGGAGACTGGGTTGGGCGGGGATCCCAGTAGCAGTGTCCAGGGATGTGTTCCAAAAAAACAGTCAAACCCAGCCAAGCCACAGGGTCCTCTGTCAAGACATCTACAATTCTACAAACAAAGTCCAAAATCCAAGATAAACTTGAATCCATCATTTTCCAGTAAAGGTGTATCACTTGCCAGCAATTAGGGAATGTTCTCACTTCCCGAAATGAAAGTAAGTATTATTATTATTATTATTACCACATCTTGGATTCCTGATGCGGATGGTAGTTTTGAAATTTTGAAAGTCCTGACACATAACGAGTCTCCTCGTTACTTCTGCTATGCTGTAAGTTTCTCACTGATATTTGGAACAGGAAGTGCTGTATGTTAACAGTGAGTGTAAGCAAGACCATTCGCTGAAGGTGCAGTGACACAATATAATGATCAGCTTGGATCAGTGGAACGGACACAGCACACTTCAAGTTCCTACAATGAAAACTCATTTTTCAAGGCTTTAGAGACAAAATAGCATGATGTTTTCTTTACAGAACCTTTTACACATTAATGTTACATTATGATTACAATGTTAGTGTTTTTCCAATTGTTTGGGGGTCCACTTGCAATATTCTCACGGCCTACCAGTGAGGCCCCCGACCCACAGGTTGAGAATCACTGATCTAGCTGACCTGTAGACCAAAAGCTCAATTCCTGGGCGTTGCAACCACTTTAAAGCCAGTGTCACATTCCCACTACAGAAAGTGTTAAAATTATGTTTTGTTATGCAAAAGCGTAATCAGAGCGATCGGTGACCCAATATTTCTCCAGCGCTTGCTCCATGCACGCCCCTCTAGACCAGAAAGCACGCTGGCTAGGCCAGGCTAGGTAAGGGGGAGGCGGGCAGAACACAGCCATCAAACAAAATCAAAAAGTTTTTTTTCCCAGGTACCCCCTCATCCTCGCAACACCGATAAGCATATTTGCAACCTTACATTTAGATGCGATTGGAACTATTTGTATTAAAACCTTTCAATGAAAGTCTCAACGCATTTTCACAACATTTATTTAAGATGCTATCTTAGAATAGATGTAGACCTATTTGACAGTGCAGAAACATAATTGACTTCCTTGATGCATCAATTAAGCGCTAATGACCATCAGCTGGTCACAGTCACTGACACTCAGCCTCTGCAGCACTCTAGCTGAAAGTGACTGCATGGAGTCTGTTTAATTTCTATCCAAAGGCCCTTGAATGATGGAATATGATTAAAGATTACTGTGCTTATGGTAAGCTCACATATCACACATACCATAATTCACTGGCAAAAAAAGAAAGAAAAAAACATTTTTGGAGAAAAGAAAATCAGAATTATTTCACGGACCCCCTGGCTATTTGTCACTTTGGGAACCACTGTGCTACACCTTAGACTAGAGTATATGAATAGAGACGGCACCCAGAGGAATCCCTGAGGCAAAATGGACATAGTGGTCGAATTTGGTATTGCAGTGCTGGCCCAAACACATGAACGCGCTGGTCCGTTGACTATCATTGTGCACGTTCATGATGACACGTGAACGCTGTTTGCGTGCAATGATAGTCAACGGCAGCGCGTTCATGTGTTTGGGCCCAATCCATCCCAGAATGCACTCTGTTCCTACCCGGAAGGAGGAGTGAAATCGCCTCATGCGCTTTTGAGCAACTTAATGCAAGTGGATGGGAGGAGAAATCCGGTGCCGTCTCTATTCATATATACTCTAAGACAAGTGCTACACAAAGGAGACACGAGACACAGAGAAGACACGCGTCTCTTATGTGTGACTGCAGCCCAAAGATCCTCCTGATTACACACCAAAGATACCTGGTCTTCACCTTAGGACCACCCACCTGAACTTAAGCCACGCCACAGCTGTATGATAATAAGGGGCTGATAGTGTATCACTAAAGCAGTGTATTTCAATTGGGCCTTTTGACTCAAAGGCTTTCAGCTTTCAGGAAGAAACCAAAAATACACAGGGAAGGCCCGGTTGATAGACAGGGCAAGGCTATCACACCTGGGGGGGGGGGGGCTGGGGTCTATTAGAGTAATCTTATCTCCATAGACAAATACAAAACAGACAACGTACAAAACTACGGTAAGCTTATATCGTGGCAGGGCTCTAGCTACCTTGCAGCAGGTAGTCGGTGGCCTCGTTCTCCACCTCTGGGCTCAGCTGTCTGGTCTTCTGCAGGTACTTCAGGACAAAGACGTTGGGGGCAAAGTGGATCATGTTCTGCTCCCCACAGCCGAACGGCAGTCTGAGCAGCTTGTCTAGGTTGTTGAGGGTTGGCCCCATTACATCACCTGTTGTCACGAATGTAAACGCACGTCACGCACGCACGCACACAAACACGCGCACACAAACACGCGCACGCACAGGGACACAGGAACACAGTTAAAAACACATTTAAGACAAAAAGAAAAGAAAAAAAAGAAAAACACTGCAACTCTAATGTAAAGGATTGGGAGGATAGCATAACTATGACCTCTTCTGTACACTCATTCACAAACACTATTGTACCGATCATGGATGCAGTGGCCCTCTCCGATCCTGGTACCACGTTGTGAGGGACCCCTAGGGTGAATGCCTCGTTGTGGTTTTCATCAGAGTCCTCCTTCCTCCAGATCTTAAACTCCCCGACTGAACCCCAGCCAGTGGAGAAGCCTATGTGGCGAACCTGTACAACATGAAAGAGTGACAGCATTATTGATGGATGGGTCTTCAAGGGGAAATGAAGGTCATGAGTGAACATATACCACAAAGAGTCCAACCTGGCCAGGAAGGGGCCCCGCCCACTGGAGAATCAGGGACTCGTTGGATGGTTGCACACCATGGCCAACCTATAGCAAAAATGCACACATAAGGTTAGACACTTTTGAAAACAGAAATTCATTTAATGAGGGGGGAAGAAGACTTCTGTGACATAAACATAATTCAGTCATTTTATGGTGCATTGTAGTATTTACTTTCTCTACAGACACAAACATAAATGTATATGACTCTGAGGAAGATAAAACGTCATTTATTATTTATACTAGCACCTGGATAAAAAGGCTTAAACTGTCTGAGCTGCTTCAGTGTCTTCTTCTGCAACTATTGTGCCTGTTCCTGTGATGCACCGGACTAGCCGTTTCAGGCTCGAGGCGCGTTGGTAGCTTCCCTTTGATCATACATTTATGTCTCTTCATGCAAAGAAGAGGAATACCAAAACAAGGCAGATCCGGTGCAACCACAGACAAAAACGGGACATTACAGCAGCAAAAAAGGAGAGGACACTGGAGCGGCTTGGACATTTAAGCCTTTTTTATATGACCCAGCTGCTCCAGTGTCTTCATGCTTCAGGAGAAATGACCTGTGACTGTGAAAGTGTGAAACAATAAAATATAAAGAACTGGACCTGCTTAACCACTTAAAACCTCTATACGTAGTAAATGAATGCTCTATACTTGGTCTGCCCTTTTTTTCCCTCTACACCAAATCTCTTTGCCGAAAATAGCCGATCTATAACCTCATGCACAGGCAGGCTAACTAAACTAACTAACCCTAGAATAGGGATGCTAGGGTTCATGTGGTTAAAGAGCAACTGGTGCCGTTTTTGGATTGCCCCATACTGCATGGGGCACTAATAATGTCCATCTGCCAAGTGTTGGCGACGCTACTCTGATTCACTCACACACACATGCACAGTACACAGGCCCATTCAGAGCGCATTTCCTCTCGTGTATTTAGGGTTTCATTTGGTAATCACATTAAACCAAAGACCATGCACGACCCAGCCCTGTCCAGCCCCAGAAAAAAAAGAAAAAATAACGCAATCAGTCCCCTAAGAAAATAAATGAATCCTATTGGGCCGTAATATACGGTGCTCAAGAGCGGGCTTTTAATTAGTCCCTTTGGTGAATGGTGCGAGGCTAATGCTGGGGCCAGAGTGGCCGCCAGCGAGCGCCATGCGAACACCAGGCCACGGATCAGTAAGTGTCCTCGCTGACATCAGCCCCGTTAAGCGTGACCTCACAGGCAGGCACGCCAGTAAAAGTGGCGCCAGTCCTCTTAACACACAGACCCTGTGGCCTGCCCAGTCTCTCTCACTTTCCCCTCCTAAAGAGTGAATGAACATCCAGCCGCTAAGCCAAAAACCCTCCCTAATGCCGGACCTTCCCTCCGTCCATATGCTGTGCGTTCGTTTTCGACCACATGGCGCCGCACTTCCCTTATCCACCGTGACTCCAGGTGTGGATCCCGACAGTGTCGTTTGTGCACTCTCTGACCCGAGGCCCATTCTACAAATACCTTCTAAAATCTGTAGTTCTTCGTTTTCGTTATTCAAAAATGTTTGTGTGTGTGTGTGTGTGTGTGTGTGTGTGTGTGTGTGTGTGTGTGTGTGTGTGTGTGTGTGTGTGTGTGTGTGATTCTCTAAACCACCCTGTACACAGTAAAGTCAAGTGTTGATTGAACTCTAAAGGTGTAAAGATTTGACCTGTAACGGCCACAGTGCAGAGTTCAATGAACACACCATTATAATGTTCTTATTTTGATCATAACACCCACTTACTGAATGTCAAGTATCCAGAATAAGTATGGCAATTATTTATTATGACACTCTGGCACATTAGGAGTCCACTAGTAGTCTAGTACTAGTGGTTCTCAAATGTTTTATTTGCAAGGACCCCTGTAACTCTGTTCAAATGGAACAGACCTGTTATTCAGGGCTATCTATTTATGTGTTTCTCGTATTATTTATTATTGTTCTGTATGTCCGTGGCAAAAAATATGTCCACCACAAGCCAATATGACGATGACCCCCTGGTATTAAGATAACGACACCATCTCCTCATTGAGCTTGGTTTTTACCTGCACCACGCCCCCTTTCCAGCTGATCCAGAAGCTGCGGAACTCGTCCCAGGACAGGATGCCCGGCGTCGGGGTGGTCACCAGGGGCTCGCCCATCTTCCCCACGGAGATCCAGGAGCGGCTGTTCTGCCTGCCGCCCAGCACGATCTCCAGCAGCTCAGCACTGTCATGGGGACTGGCAGAGGCAGAGGCAGGGTTAATCATTCATGAAAAATAACAAAATAGAAAAGTTAGTTAACGGAAATAATAATACAAAAACATCACACCCAGTGTGAAGTGAGCGGTGCCTTGGATTACGTAGTCGTTACGTGACTGAAATAGACCAGACACAGTGTGCTGGAATAGACTACCAGACACAGTGTGCTGGAATAGACTACCAGACACACTGTGCTGGAATAGACTACCAGACACAGTGTGCTGGAATAGACTACCAGACACAGTGTGCTGAAATAGACTACCAGACACAGTGTGCTGGAATAGACTACCAGACACAGTGTGCTGGAATAGACTACCAGACACAGTGTGCTGGAATAGACTACCAGACACAGTGTGCTGAAATAGACTACCAGACACAGTGTGCTGAAATAGACTACCAGACACTGTGTGCTGGAATAGACTACCAGACACACTGTGTTGGAATAGACTACCAGACACACTGTGTTGGAATAGACTACCAGACACAGTGTGTTGGAATAGACTACCAGACACACTGTGCTGGAATAGACTACCAGACACACTGTGCTGGAACAGAGCATGTGAGCGGAGCGGCCGATAATTCCGCTCTTCGCTCTCGGCGGCTTTTGTTACGCTCGCTCCGCGCTCACGTTCATCTCCCCCCACGCCGCTCCTCGCTCGCTCAGCGCTCACCTTCATTTACATCATGCTCCAAAAAAGACCGCATGTTGCTGCAACATGCGGTCTTTTTTGGAGCATGATGTAAATTAGCCGTGCCGTGTGCATTGAGCGGAGGACAGTTCTCGCTCCGGAAGTCAATCTGACACATTTTACAAACCCGCTCCGCGCTCACGTCAAAATCCCCCAGCTCCGCTCCTCGCTCGCTCCGCGCTCCGCTCACATGCTCTGTGCTGGAATAGACTACCAGACACAGTGTGCTGGAATAGACTACCAGACACAGTGTGCTGAAATAGACTACCAGACACACTGTGCTGGAATAGACTACCAGACACACTGTGCTGGAATAGACTACCAGACACACTGTGCTGGAATAGACTACCAGACACACTGTGCTGGAATAGACTACCAGACACAGTGTGCTGGAATAGACTACCAGACACAGTGTGCTGGAATAGACTACCAGACACAGTGTGCTGGAATAGACTACCAGACACAGTGTGCTGGAATAGACTACCAGACACAGTGTGCTGGAATAAACTACCAGACACAGTGTGCTGAAATAGACTACCAGACACAGTGTGCTGAAATAGACTACCAGACACAGTGTGCTGAAATAGACACCCAAACACACTCGGTCAAATGTTGGAGTGGCTGGCGCTGCTCAAAAACAAGGCTTACAAAAACGTTAAAAATAGCAAAAATAGCAAAAAGATAAGAGCTATAACTAAAACTAATATATAATATATAATATAAAAACAGAATAAAATCAAAAATAAATGAACACACTGTACAAGCAATCAAAAGTAAACAAATAAGAAAGAAAAACAATGAAAATGTCCGAACCTTGCAGAGAGGGCGAAGTGGGCATCGTTGTGGGTCTTCACTGCCACCTGGAAGTGGCTCATCTTGCCAGGCTTCTTTACATACTGGTATTCATACTTGTTGGGAGTAGAGATGTGGATCCGCTCTGACAATGCAAAATGAAGTGGTTCTCAAACTTTTATCAGGGACCCCCGCATTGAATTGGTCGAGGACCCTCATCCGAAAGTATTTTGAGCCAGGGACCCCCTAGTCTCTCGAGACAGTGTTAAATATTCCGCTAAATATTCAGAATCCTACAACAGGTCGTTTCGAGGAAGCAATCTGATTGGTTGAAACGGCTTCTAGCCGTGGGTTAAACCAGCACCATTCACCACCTAATCAAAACAAATAATTCAGCTGCTCTGTTCTCCCAGAGCGCTAGCAAACTCGGTGGCTAGGCTAGTTAGTTTCTTGGGACATTTGTGGTCGTAGTGACTACATGTGTCATTAAAAAAAAGAAAATCAGCGATTTTCTTAGTTATGTGTAACTGTTGTAGAATTGCAATATTACACTTGAGGGTGTGATTTACAACAGTGATGCGTTCAGGAACGAGACGGAGTCGAGTTCTGCAAGCATCACTGAAGCACCGCACCCTCTCGTGTAATATTGCTTAATTCTACACAGATTCTGATATATTAACCCATTTGGCTGGGTACCCCCTGGAACCCACTAAATCGTTACTTTGGCATAACCAGGGCTAGAGTTCTAGCAATAGTGCTGGATCTGAATTGTAATATACATTGTACAACAAAAGTTCAAGGTGATAGCAGTACAATTATATTTAAGTGTGCTCAGCAATCCTAAATATGCAGGAGAAAGAAATCAAGGAAAACTATGATTTAAGTGATACGATAGATTATTACTGTAAGTGTCCAAATAACCCATTAATAATAAAAACAAGAAATGATGACATAGTCATATTTGTCAGGTGAAACAAGCATGGTGTCCGTTGTGCATCTGCCCCCCCCCCCCCCCCCATATTTGTATTATTTATTAAATGTTTATGTAACGTGTATGTTTGTGTGTCACAACCTCGTGGCCGTTGTTTGCGTTCGTTTCCGACGTTAGCGTTTTGTTGTGGCTTTCCTGCTGTCCATGTAGTTAGCTCATAACATTAGCAGCTGTTGTCGCTTCGAGCTGCGGTCTTAGAGTGGCTGCGGTGTGGCGTTGCCAGACTTCCGTGGTGCAGGGGCAGGGCTTAGGAGGCAGCCAATCATGACTATGTCGCTACTACGTGATTGGCTGCACGAGTGATGCAGACTCCCATTGACTTAGGCAGCGTTTATGACTATACCATTGGCTTAGGGGGCAGTCAATCATGACTAGGTCGCTAATAAAAACAGGCCAGTTGTATGTCAGGTTTCACCTGACAAAAAACAATGCTGAATAACAATAAGAATGAAAAGAGACTATACTGACCATTAGGACAGAAGAAGACACTATAGGTGTATTCCCTGGGTAGGCCTTCTGGCTGCAGCCATAGAGAAAGAGAGAGAGAGAGAGAGAGAGAGAGAGAGAGAGAGAGAGAGAGAGAGAGAGAGAGAGCGAGAGAGAGCGTGTGAGAAAGTGACAGACAGACAGACAGACCAAACATATAGTGACAAAGAGAGAGGATAAGAAAGAAAGAAATTGATAGATTAAAATCAACCAAAATCCATTAGTGTTGTTATGTTAATAAGTAAGATTGTTAGAAGTGAGTGTTATCTGAATGCATTCTTGCTTTGTTTTCCTTCTTGAATAACTATGTAGACTGCGTTTCCATGTCCTAAAGCACATGGTGTAATAATCCTTCAATAGAATATAACTTCAATAAAAACCTAAGTGAGCGTTCTCCATTCTGTAGCCTCCAGACTTTCCTCACCTCCACCAGCACACTCCTGCGGACATAGTCCAGACCGGTGGGGGTCCTTCTGTCGTCCACGTCGTTGCCTGTTTTGCCAGTCTGGAACCCGTCAGAACAGCAGCTTGGTTCACTGTAGGCAATGGCACGGGCTGTTGACGCAAACGAAGATAAAACGGATAAAATGGCTTTTCTTTTCATGTTTACCCAACACTACTCTTGCTGCTTTTCTGAACCACACAGGCACACAACCATCCAAGGGACATGGTTTGTTACTTCTTTTGTTGGGGCATTACTGTTTTGGCCACACAGTATGTTCCACTAGCTTGAAGCGCAAAGATGCCAATGCCAATTTAAATTATATTTATTGTGTCAAAAGAAATGTTGGGACAACAGGGACATTATGAGCATAATGCATTACAGCTATAAAGAATGGAGGTATTTCAAGACAACATTGTGACTGCTTGCAAAGCTGAAGCAATCATAACCACACAGCATGATTATGACGGGCACTGCGCTCTGTACATCTGTCAGGAACGTACACATTACACAATACAAACATGCTCTTAAGAGGACTCCACATTCCCTTGCACTTTGGAGAGCGTGGCGCTGTGCCAGTGGCGTCTCTTTGTGTGTGTGTAGTGAGAGGGAAAGACCAGGGGCCAGGGGACCGCAGGGGGCCCATTGACCGCCAGTGACCCGCAAACTCATCAACATGCCACTGAGTGTCACAGCAAGGCTCTGAATGCTCCCCCACTGCTGGCCCTGTTTTGTTCTCAAACGCACTGTGGAAGGGACTGTGTGCAACTCAGACCTTAGGGTGGGAGAGCAGATCACACACAGCTCGGCTCCTTGGCCAGAGCAGCACTCCTGAGCCAAAGGCTTGCCCTTTTCACAAAAGCATTACAGAGTGGACGGCACACCTGATGAAAGGCTTCCACTGTTTTGAAACGGGACGTGCCACTTAAGAATTCAAATAATGTTGCGTTATTCTCGTGGCCCACACTTGAGAACTTTAGTGGTAAGCCTGCCAATAATATGCTAAAAGATTGATCGAACGCTGTGATCAAATTCATTAAGTAAAATCATTGACTGAACTCAAGGGCCTACAACACCCATAGACAGTATAATCACTTTACACAACTAGTGTGATCTGAAAGTTGATCTTTCATTTTGGAACAAAACTAAAACCGGCCTCTGGAGGTTTGCCCTGCTGGTACCTGTGATGTTGGCGGCGCCCAGTTCTGTGAAGGACAGCACTATGGATGTGGGCGTGGCTTCTCCAGGAGCCACACACTTCTTCCTGGTCAGATGGTGCTTCCCAGGGTGGCCAACAAACTTGATACCCTTGGGAACAGTGACTTTAACATGGACCTAAAGGAGAGGAGAGGAGAGGAGAGGAGAGGAGAGGAGAGGAGAGGAGAGGAGAGGAGAGGAGAGGAGAGGAGAGGAGAGGAGAGGAGAGGAGAGGAGAGGAGAGGAGAGGAGAGGAGAGGAGAGGAGAGGAGAGGAGACAAGTGGGCAAGAGATGAGAGAAACTAGATCACCGCCAGCAGAAAGGATATTCTCTGACAGGATGCCGTCATAACTGCCCAGGCACTCCTCTGCCTCATATAGCGTGACCTCGTCAAAGATCTTACAAGCATTTGGGGGTAATTTCTAAATCACATTGTGAATTTTTTCCATGCCGACTGACTCATTCTTCTTGAGCTCCCTGAAGGATTAGGTTCCGCTCATCATCCCGTGTTCACAGAGCGGCTCAATACACGCAGTCGGATCTCTCTCCGCTGTTCTTTATACACGCGCCAAAAGTCGTAAATAACTTAGCGGAAAATATAGGAATCACATGTTGCCGGGGTGGACATCAAAGGGCGGGCTACGCTGGCTCGCATAATCACCTAACATGACATTTCGGTCAGCGCACGCACAGCCCATTTAACAGCCGAGGGCTCATCTGTGAACCCCATGATGTCATGGCTGTGAAGCGTAGGGCCAGAGCACAACTTAAAGGTCTTGAACTAAGCTGAGAAACACGCTTTCTCGACTTACCTCATGGTTTCCCCGTTCAAAAGTACGATGCACGAGCTGTGTTTAATGTGGACTTGTGAACCCTCACAATGCATATAAGGTATTTCTTTACCTTCGTCAGGGTGGGGTGTTCCCAGTTAAATAGGATTATTTTGGGGGGCCACGGCCTGAAACGGTTGAGAACAACTGCACTAAATCATCAACAGGGGCAACTAGCTAAGATAGCAACTAGCTAGTCCTTAGATAGAACTCAGCACCCAAGTTGTCATGCAATATATTGTTCCAAATTCATACAAAGCTCACAATGTGTTGCGATGCAGCTTGTAGATTGGTTATTTTCCAAAGAAATACAGTATATAAAAATGATAGTACTTTTGGTACATTTGGTACTTTAAGTGTATTTTGATACCAATACTTTTGTACTTTTACTCAAGTTCATTTTGAATTACCGGTATGCACTTTTACTTGTAATGGAGTGTTTCTACATTGCAGTATTGATACTTCTACTTAAGTAATAATAATAATAATAATACATAGAATTTATATAGCACTTTTCAAGGTACCCAAAGTCGCTTTACAGAACAAAATAAAAACAGTTTTATTAGAGAAATAAACTAGTTAAAAAGTTAACTTAAAAGGTTCAAAACTAGAAACTAAGGTAGGCAAACAATTTAGTACTTTTTTTCCCACCACTAGTTGTAGACAGTTAGTATAAGTATAGTACAAGTAAGACGCGCAAACGCGGGAAGCGAACGCAGCTCGTGTGTGTGTGGTTGTGTGTGTGTGTGTGTGTGTGTGCTACAGCTGCGCCCTGTGTGTGTGTGTGTGTGTGTGTGTGTGTGTGTGTGTGTGTGTGTGTGTGTGTGTGTGTGTGTGTGTGTGTGTGTGCTACAGCTGCGCCCTCTGGTGGCGGGCGGGTGGTGTAACAGCGTGACACACACACACACACACACACACACAGACATTCAGCCCTTGCTGTCATAGTAAGTTAGTATAGTATAATAGATATGATAGGCCCTGTGTCCTCACCTCAGCACAAGTGCTCATGTAGTTGTAGACGGTGAGAGGGACCTTGGTCTGCTCCCCTCGGATCACGCTGTACGGCAACGTGAAGTCCACGAAGAATGCCTTGAAGGTGCGAAGCTCCACCCTCCTGGCCAAGCCCAGCCCCGCCTCCTCCGACATAGCCACGGCCTCCGTCACCCAGGTGGTGATGGAGTCCGGCACGTCCAGCCGCAGCTCCGCTTCGCCCGTTTCAGAGCTGCCAGAGATTTACAGTGTTCATTCCGTCGACTGAAACTATATGACGAAAAATGTTCCGCCGGCTACCTTGTTTCACTGACGAAAGCTAAATTAAACTATGATGACTAAAACAAAGACTAAATATATTGATCATTTAATAGTGGAGAAGAGATCCAGTAGAACTAAAAAACAAATCATTTTACGTTTGGTTGCGCTCGGGCGTTGCGCTCTGAAAATAGCAAAGCTACAAGCTCACATAGCTTGTAGATTGTTTATTTTCATCACACGACCAAGTGTAAAATCAGGCATTACGACGGCATCAAGGGCAGGCCTGCCGAAATATTTTTATGTAGACAAAATCAACCATAGATTTAGTTGACTAAAACCTTATGATATTTAGTCGACTAAAACTAAACCCTTTCAATGACTAAAATATGACTAAAACGGACAAGACAAGACAAGAAGAAAACTAAATCAAAATGTGCTGTCAAAATCAACACGCAGAGATAAATGTCTAAGTTACAGTATGATACGGAGAGACGCAAGACTCCATTCTTCTATTCGGCACTAGCAATGGCAAGGAAGAGGCCATAGACAACTTAGAGAGCGGATTGACAAAACAGTTCCAGTTGAGTTTTTATATAGGAAACACCTGTGTCAACACCAACACCTGTGCCAATATAACCATTATAAACACTTTATAATGGATAGGTGCGAAGAACAGGCAGGTGTTGACCCAATCTGTCTCCGTGAATAAAGCGAGGCTGAGATCATCATTGGCAACATATATTTCATGTTGGTCTTGGCAGACTTTCACAGGGCATAATAAAACGTGAAAAATTGCATGCACACCCTCGTCCTTTTGATCAAACACCCCCCCCCCCCCCCCCCCCCCCCAATAACCCCCACACTCAATAAGTGAAATCAAAGCTTTTGGACTGCATCGGAAATTAGGCAGTGCAAAAGTGTTGTCCAAGGGTATCAAACATTATGGAAATCTATGGGCATTTCATTTATATTGGCTGAAAATGAATGGAGGGAGCTGTTGAGAAAGTGAGGCTCTTCCAAGATAGGCCAGTTTAAATGAGGCACATTCACACACCACTGGGAGGGAATGCTGAACGCCGCTGGAACGGAATATGCCACTTTACACATAAGGCTCACTCACACCTCCGTGCTTCCTGCCATACCTCTCCTCCCAAACGCTACTCCTCACTTTCCTTCCCACCGCTCCTCCTTTCATCTCGGTGTCTTTTACAAAATTTACAGCACCTCGGTGCAGCTTTGAATCTATCCGCTTCTCTCTCTCTCTTTCTCTCCTCTCCCTTCCTTCCTTCTCTCTCTCTCTTTCTCTCCTCTCCCTTCCTTCCTTCTCTCTCTCTCTTTCTCTCCTCTCCCTTCCTTCCTTCTCTCTCTCTTTCTCTCCTCTCCCTTCCTTCCTTCTCTCTTTCTCTCCTCTCCTTCCTTCTCTCTCTTTCTCTCCCTTCTCTCTCTTTCTCTCCTCTCCATTCATTCCTTCTCTCTCTTTCACTTCTCTCTCTTTCTCTCCTCTCCCTTCCTTCCCCTCTCCTCCAAACTTTCTCCACCACCTCTCATATTATGGCAAGCTGTTTTAACTTTTAATTGAACCACCCTCCTATCCATCATTTGTTTAAGACATCCAAAACCATGTTTCTCCTATCAAAACCGCATTCTCACTAGTCATAATTGTAATTAAAGATATTCATAGTAACATTCTTACTAGTAGAAATTGTATTTCAAGATATAGAATTCAGATCTTCCTAGTAAACATTAACGTTTCAGATATCTATCAGATATCATTCCTCCTATCAACAACTGTCATTTCATATATCCATAACCTCATTCTTCCTTTGCCATTCATGTGTATGGAGCATTTAGTTTCAGATATCCGTAACTACATTCTGGATATCCATAATTGAATTCTTACTAGTAGAATATACCATTTCAGATATCTACAATGCAATTCTTACTAGGACAAACTGCCATTTCAGATATACAAAACTACATTTGTACTAGTCATAATATGAAATGTGTCCATCCATAGTTAGATTTCTACTAGTCACAATGTATTTTTGTACAAAATATAATTATGGATGTCTGGAATGTTTTTTTAATTTTGGATATATGAAATGGTAGTTTCAACTAGTAAGAATTCAATTGTATATATCCAGAATGTGGATTTTATATATCCCGAATGCAGTTATGGATATCTGAAACTAAAAGCTCAATACACATACACCTCTCTTCGACAGTTCGACTGCAAGCTCTAAAGTTAATTAGAGTTTAGTTTAATTAATTTAGAGTCTAAACTAATTGAGCCTCTGGAGTCTGGACCCTACGCCGTGATCACAGACACAGACACACACACACGCATCCGAGGTGGGTTGATGTTGATTCAATGCTGTGCAGCGCACATGCATGATCATGCAGTGAGGCAACTCAGGCAGCAGGGCACAAGACTCCTGTCCCCTCTCTTAAAAGTTTCCTCCCATAAACTTCACTTGAAAATTACGTTTAAGAAACTTTAATAATGATGTTGCTTCAATGCTTCTCTGCACCGCGCGTCTCTCTGTCTCTACACTCCTCGACAACTCCATGCAGAGAAATAGCCCCGCCTCTGCAAGCCACAAGCCCACAACGCGTCGCAGATGCAACGCAGTGTAGGCTTGTAGATCAGCTCTGTTCCCTGCGCTTCTATTAAAAGGGTAGAATATAAATAAATAGCGTGTGACCGTGTGTCTGTGAGAACCGATAGAGAGAACCGAAATTGGATTATTGTAATGGGTACCCGGTACCCAGGCACGTTCGGTTCGGTACATACTTGGTCCCGAGTTTCGGGACCCACCCCTAGTTGTGGATAAGAGGAATGTCATTGTGGATATCTGAAACGTTAATTATGACTAGGAAGAACTGAACTACAGATATCTGGAATATATATCCAGTCTTGCTATTAAAACGGCTTGTCTTTTTCAGATCTAACGAAACCCTCTCTCCTCTCCTGTCCTGTCCTCTCCTCTCCAGGTTTCTCCAATGAAAGAGATTTGACACATTCCAGATCCAATAATTTGATGGCGGGTCATCAGTCAGTAGGAGACTCCGTCGGTCATCAAATTATTGGCTTAGGAATGCAACAAAAACAAGACAATCTCAATGAATTCAAGTGATGGGATGTATAATTGATAGAAAAAGAGTCATTCTTTGGGGGTGAACTATCCTTTAACCACTTGCAACCTACAATTTACAATTTACAATTGGCATTTAGCAGACGCTCTTAATCCAGAGCGATTTACACCTAGCGTCCCTATTCTGGGGTGAACATTGGGTGAAAATAGCAGATCTACTGTATAAGCTGGCAACATGTGGTGCTGCAACGCATTGTGACAGGCGTCAGTGGCTCCAGGGTAGAGTGGCAGGTGGAACAGCCAGATGGGAACCGTGAGGTTCCCAGTTCGAACCCGGGCTCCCCCAGAGTTAGTAGTGTCCTTGAACAAGACGCTGAACCCCTAATTGCTCCCGATGTGCAGGTTGGTGCCGTGCATGGTTTCCTCTGCCATCAGTGTAAGAAAGTGTGTGTGAATGGATGAAAGTAATACACAATCTATGTAAAGCGCTTTGGATAAAGTGCTATATAAATGCACCATTTACCATTTTCGGTTACATGATTTGGTATTGAGGGACCCCGGTCAGCTAATATAGAGTTTAATTGGTTAAGGACCTTATGTGAAAGACATAAGAAAGCACACACATATGTACGACGTAGACAAAAACACGAGAATGCACTGCAAGTAGAGGCGTGCGCGCATTCATGCATTTCAGAAATTCACAAATACAACAAGCACGCGTGTGTGTGTGTGTGTGTGTGTGTGTGTGTGTGTGTGTGTGTGTGTGCACACGCACAAAGGAAACTCATATACCTGACGTTGACGCAGTGCCATATCCACGTCTCAGGGAAGAAAGTCCGCCTGCGCTTCTCTGCCCTGCAACCGAAGAAACACAAGCTGACATCAATAAAAGGCCATCAGCTGCGAGCTCGGCTCACAATAAAGAGAACACCATAATTGGAAAATGTATTATTCCGTAATCCACACCGACATCCTCTAAGTCGCACCATGTGTTTAATGTTCATCCCTAGAATGAAAGCTATTTGTGGCATGAAGGAACAAAGGCCCAAACTATACTAGCAACCCCAGAGCCCTAATTCTTTTTGTCTTGTTTTCCCTCTGCCTTTTTCCACTTCGTGGTTCACAGACCTGATTTAACCTCTGTAAAACAACTATTGATCAGGGTTATTTCATCATGCATATTTATTATCTGTTTTTGATTTGCTTAATTTAGCTGCTGTCGACACGCCCCCAACTTAAACTTTTGTGAAGCATAGCAAGTTTCACGGTACAGATGCAAGGTTCAAAAGGTATGACTTGACATATGAATAACAGAGGATACAACATTTAGTAAACCAAATCTCAACATTCCATCCGGACATATCGTCACTGTATGTAAATACACATGGTACCTGGTCACAGGACAGGGGCTCTATGTAAAAACACACGGTACATGGTCACAGGGCGAGGGTTCTATGTAAAAACACATGGTACTACCTTGGCGCAGGGCGAGGGTGCATGGCAGCCACCAAGGTGGAGGTGTGTGGCTGGAAGGCAGGGACGGCCTCGTCTGTGTACATTCCACCACTCTGCCGGTGGTTCAGACTCACCATGTCTGTCATCACCACCAGGCCTGTTTCCTATAGCACGCGCACACCCACCCACCCACCCACACACCCACCCACCCACACACCCACACACCCACACACACACACACACACACACACACACACACACACACACACAACTTACTTAACAGCAGGTGCGTAGGCGATAAAGCAGCAAACGTGTAGGAGAAGGAGGGAGACCCGCACACTGCCACTTGCTGGTTCAAGAGCTTTTTATTTAATGTCAAAGTGCAACGTGTGGGTCTTTCGACATGCCTGAGGAAGGTCGAAAGACCTTCCTCGCCCTAAAGCTCCCTAAAGGGTGAGGTCGCGTTCATGCATCCGCCTGGGTGACAGCAGACTACTGGGCAATCGCTGGTGCTTTGGTATGGGGGGTAAGATCTTAATTTTCGGGCCTGTTAAAAACTTTAGTTTTTCTAGTAACTTCGGGGCGGCCCGTCTAGAGTGTGAAATTGTGAATGGACAGGTATCAGTCAAAAGGGAGACATTGAAGATATATGGAGATCTAAGGGTTTGAGGTCAGATGTAGAGTTGCTGGCCAATATTGATGACATCAGGGATCTCCATATATGGGCTTAATATTGATGACATAAGGGATGTCCATCCCTGATGATGTCACGTGATGTCACATGCTCCATCCCTGATGATGCCATGTGCTCCATCCCTGATGATGTCACGTGATGTCACGTGCTTGACCAACCAACCAACCACACACACACTGACGGGAAATGCACGATTCCATAGTTAACTGTGACCTTCGGTCGCAACTAATGAGATCAGGGATGTAATTTCTCAGAACTGCTCCTATATTGAAATGCGTTTGGCCCCACCGCTCACTTCACAATGGGTGTGACTATTATACATTCAAACAACCATTTCTCGAGTCTCATGAGGACCAAGAACATTGTCCTCACAATGTCTATTTCTACTATACTATATTGCTGACTAACTGACACGGGCTTCAGACGTTCAGAGGACGTTTGTCTCTCACCGTGAATGCAAAGCGGGCGTCTTTAGTGATGTCCCAGTGCCAGGGGAACACGGAAGACCGTCTCCGTCGCCTGGACGACAGCCCAGGCCACCAGAAGTGTCCGTCGTCTTTGGGAACGCCAAACGCGTCCGACACGTCAAAGTCTGCAAGCTCTTTGAACACCTGCCCAATGACGGAAACACACACACACACACACGCACACGCACACACACGTTTGTATTCATAATATCCTTCGAAATCCAGACCTCTCCCTCATGGGGACCTGAAAATGTCCTCATGAGGCAATTGCCACTACTCCCACTAGGCAATTTTAATATAGCCTAACTGCTGGACATCTCCAGAGCTCATGGCCCAGTTTAAGAAGTTTTGCAGTTAAAACTGAATTCAGCAATATCTGTTTTGTTAGTAGAATAACCAACCTTGTCTGGACTAAGCTGGAAGTCAGGTTTTAGGAGGTAGAGACTCTTGTCCACCGTCGCCACACATACACAAGAACCCTTGGCTGCTCGGAGGTGAAGGCTCACTGGGTCTCCTGGCATGGACTCATTGGCAGACACAGACACAGAAACCTGGGAACCAACCAATACAGTATATACACAATACATTCATTATCATAAGCTGTACTATATCGTTGCTGCCGGGCGGAAACCTCTTATGTCCATATTTAAACTTTTTATGTTTTTTCGTATATGAATTCTACTTCACCATACCAGTGTATGCATACGCATAGCGTAGCAAAAACGTTTTTGCTATTTCGAGATTTGAATCCTGACAAGAAACAGTTTTGGACATGTGAGGTTTCCACCCAACAGCAATGATATACTAAAAGGGGATAAACAGATGCATACTGTGACAAAGGTTACTGATAACAAAAAATCTAAACATGTCGTCTATCTATATGACACATGACTCCAAATGTGATAATAACACCTTTGACATTGATCCATTATATTGAGGAAAGAATTGTGGAGGTACTTCTGGGCCTACTGTGCATAAAAAGGTTCGGCACGGATTGGTCCAGTTTGCGAGATGAACTCCGGAGATGTGGACAGACGGATAGACAGACAGACAGACATGGCACGCACGCGGATAGACAGACAGACAGACATGGCACAGGCACACACACACACACACAGTCACAGACAGCTCTGTAGAAACAGCCGAGGTGCGTAAAGTTGCAGCTTGATGATCAATCCATTCAAATCATGCACTACACTACATGGCCGTGTGAGGCCAACAGAAAACAGGGTGGAAAACGACAGGTCTTTGAAAGAGAACCTAGAGAGAAGGAAGCTGGTGGGTGAGAGTCGGCCATAAACTTTCTCACTTCAAAAACAGTTCTAAACAGCGTGCAGGGCCACAAATTAGCCCCATTATTGGGTTCCGCTGGCCTCCTTTCACCACTACTGTCATGACCCTGCTTATCTCCCCGCACGACCTCTGCCTCATCAAGTCTTCACTCAAGGGTCCACTTGGTTACATTTGTACACTCAGTGAGTTACAAGTGGATAAAATAACTCACTTTTTACGATGCATTGTGCGCGAGCGCACACAATACACACACGCACACACGCACACACACGCACACACACACACACACACACACACACACACACACACACACACACACACACACTGTCATAATAGCATACTAGGGAGCCGTAAATACTTCAGGGAGTTAACTCTGCCTAATGCAGACAGGAACTGGGAAACTCTCCCAGGCCAACACAGCTGTTTGTTTACAGATACTACAGATGGACATGTGTCTCCAAAATGAATGCATTGTATGGCATATGTTATATTGATTTCCTGTATGCTGCTGGGGGTTGCTCATGATATCCCTTAACACATTCCTGTAAAGTTACAGAGTATTAGAGTGGAACCGTTTCCGCACTGATTCCGTGAATCAGATTCTGAAGAATGTCCAAAATACTACTTGACGTGGTTTATGAAACAGGCTTAGCCGTCTGTAAGAGGGTCTGTCTGTCCATCTGTGTGTCTGAATCTAATCTCGCACACCACTGGAAAGAAACCTTACCACATTTCTTGTACAAACTGTCACCAGGCTCACATAGAATCCCACAAATTGGTGTTACACATAATGTTAAAATATTGAGGCCTTAGATACACATGAAGCTATGGCGTCAATTACATCCAGTCTTCTTGCCAGTGTTTTACCACTGCATACCTTGTTCTCAAAGCTGGGTTGGACAGGGAGCTGCAGGCTGTCCGTGACGCCCTCACCGCTCTCCCTCACGTAGTAGACAAGCAGGCGGCTGAGGGGCGCCATGACGTGACGGACAGGGAAGCGGAGGTACGACACACAGGTGTCCATCTCAGCTTGAGGTGAGGAGCCTCCGGCACCTAGCGGACAGAAGGTGAAGGCGATATGGTGTGACATTGGTTCTCAATGTGGGGTCTGAGGAGCCTTTTGACTTTTCTCACTGTACCTAAGGAGCAATGCACCAACAAGGAGCCAGACCATACCTCATATGAAGAACACACCAGTGGGCACACACATAGATTAGTCCAAGTACATTTGGAAATGACACAATGTGGGCATTTGGCGTGAGAATGACAAGTGTGTCGGTTGGAAACTAGCAGCTGCGGTAAAGACCATACCGGAACGGCTGAGACACTGAGCCTTGAACCTTCTTATACTGACCCGAGGCCGGGGGGGGCTGGGTCGTGGTGTGGACGTTCTTGTCAAAGGTGACCGCTGCCCTCTTTCCTCGCTGTGAAGCTGCGGAGACGTTGGCGTGTTGCTGGCCCGACAGGACGATGTTTCCCCTGGACGCCACCTCGTAGTGCAGGGTGAAGTTGCAGGGGCAGGTGGACTTCAGGGCAACCTCTGCTTCCTGGCCCACCTAACACATAATTTGTAACACACGTGGACAAATGGCAAATCAAAGTCATTAAAGTCGTCAAATTAAGATGATTGGTTCTTTTGCTGCGATGACGTGTATTATGTAGCATGATAGGTCAGTGATTCTCAACCTTTTTTTTTTTTTTCAAAGACCCTCATTTTGATTCGATGTATTTGTGCGGTGTCTTTAGATGATGTGAAGAGAGGAGAGTCCGCACACAGGTTTGCTCCAAGGTGTTTTTTATTCAATACACCATAAATAACACAACGGCCTTCATCAGGTGATAATCGGCATTATGTGTGACAACTCCCTTTTAAACCCAGTCGTCACATCACGTGACTGATGACGACTGCATGGGCAGGTGATTCACCAACACCAATAAGTGACATGAAAATAAATATAACAATATATATATGAACATGAATGACCACCACAGCAAGTAAGATTACAATAAGGCAACACAGTTTCAAAAGAACAGTTTCAATAAAACTTGCTGGTTTTTTTGCTTGTTTTTAAGATTTAAAAAGCTTTCGGTACCAAAAGTAGTTTACAGTTTGGGCAATTGCTCCAAAATAGTATTAGTCAGTCAGAACAATATCAAAGGGAACAGGTAAGAGACACATGAAGGCTAACATTCAAGATCAATGGTTCTCTGGACATTGGCCAGTAAAGCCATCAAGATTAATTTTCAAGATTAATTTAATTTAATTTAAAGTGGACGAACCCAGATATAAGACAAATACCGAGAAGTATACTTCACAAGACCAAAATAAGTATAAATATCAAAAAGAATAGAATAAAGAGTCAGCATGCAGTTCAGTTCACACAGGGGAATCTGATTGTTAAGTCCTTGCTCACTATTTACAGGAAGGCAGATAACTTACCTTAGGGCGCTTTCACACCCAAAGTTCGCTTAGAAGGTCCGGATCAAGGACCAAGGACCAAATATTAGCATTTTGATTTTGGTCCGTTTGGCGTTCACACTGGACTTTGTAAAGCGTACCAAATATGTAAACAAATGACACGTGGACATGTTAAGCGAACCAAATAGTGAGGGGGAAAAGAACATGAGGGGAAATCACTGTCTACAATTTTTGGGGCAACCTTCAGTCACACAGAGAGAAGAGAACAGCAACATGACAGGCAGCAACAACTTGCTATTGCATTCATTCATATTAATTATTTTATTAGCCAAATAAGAGCAACAGATGAACAGAGGAGTAGGTGTTTGAACAATAATGTGCTTGCTGACAATTCACGGAGATGTATAGCCTACAACAAGGTATCCCTGATAAAAAGGACTTTTCTTCCATGTACCTTAACCCGATTAGATAATATATATATTTCTGCGCATCAAATCGGCGGGCATTTCCATGTCATCTTATGGTTTAAACTTGAAGGTGGTCAGTTAGTATTGAGCTTCAAGTCAGAACAGCTCCGCTGCAGCTAATTGAGTAATTGAGTTGACCTAGTTTTACGTCTTTTGCTATAGTGATCGTGATGTAATCAATGAATCATTTGGGACCACCTGTGTATAGCCTATTTAACATTAAATATTTCTCTGTCTCTCCCCCTCATGTACACACACACACACACACACACACATACATGAAGACTCACATGCTTTGTCATAACTTGCGTGGCGGCGGCACATGCTTAAAATAAAACAGCCTGTCGGAGTGGACCAATAGCAGCTAGCTGCAGCCTCGCCAAAAGCCAAAAACAACGAAGCCTGTTTAGCAGAAAACACCTCCCGAGGCAACAGAACAGAGAAGACAAAAAAATATATATAGTTTGATTCACACCGTCAGCTTGTTCTTTTGTTGTTCTCACTGTCTTTGTCATTGCATCGCTTTGATTACGTTAATGGACTTCTGGTATCGTCGCATTATTATTAGTAGTCTATTTGAGAAAGCCCATCAAGTCAAGGGTTGCCTTTAGTCTTAAAGAAAGAGAATAATGACTGTGCTGGCATTATATAGCCTACTGTATAGCCTAGGCTATACAAGTCAAGCATTATAGCCTAGGCAATACTATTTTGATCAACTCACATCAATAATACCGGGTGAAAGAAATATGTCACATATTGTACAATAGCCTATGAAGTTAATATAGGCTATATTTAATGGTTTGCACTGCAATGACATGACAATGATCTGAAAAATGAATGAAAATCTATTGTGCCGTGCCGTCGCCCCGGATCGCACACAAATAAAATAAATTGCCAAGACCACTAACATTTTATTTAGGCATATCTCGCTCATTTCTTATGCGATTTTTTAAATTTTAATATCACCATAATCCTTGGGAACTCTACTTTCAATTGGTGTTGTCAGCCAAGACTGTATTGTCTTCCAATCTAATGATATAGTCACATTACGCACAGGTGCGCACAGGGGCTGCATGCGTCTTCCTGTGCTGTCATTACGAGAGAGAGAGAGAGAGAGAGAGAGAGAGAGCGAGCGCATAGTCTGATATAGGCTATATTAAAGGCCTGTAGATATAATTGCTTGCATGCGCTGAGAGAGAGAGAGAGATGCGCTCCAAATTTACCATACCGTACATACCATTCCGTGTACATCTGTACAACTTGTACATCTGTTATTTTTGCGCATGTGAACCACGCTGCCATTACATTTGCGCTGCGCAGTGCGCCTCGACATATATGCGTCTACTATTAAAATCAGACTGTCAGCTCAATAGTGATCCCCGTAAAAAAGACATGCTTTTATAACTAATTATTAATGCAGCCTCACAACTGCCGACGCCCGACGGCTATTTTGGCTATCGTACTGTATTTGGTCCTCTATAAAGTCCGAATGCGTTCACACCAGTAACGAACCGCACCGTGGTTCGTTTGGAAGCGAACCGAGTTCGGCCTTTTTTAGCGGACCATGGTTCGTTTCTTTGATCCGCACCAGAGTTCGTATGCACGTTCACACCAACCGAACCAAAGGGGTAAGCGGACCATGGTTCGTTTAAAACGAACCAAACATGTCCGGTGTGAAAGCGCCCTTAGTCCAGCACCAGACAGGAACTGGATGTGCGCTAGCCACCTACCTTTTATACTAGTCTTTAGATGATGTGTCTGAGAGGTCACATTTGAAGCAGAAGCATCATAATCATAATAAACTAGCGTTATTACCGATCATGGCATTTTAGTTGATGATTGTTGTAAAAAATAATTGGGATTAACGATTAAATAGCATTTACATGAATCAAAATTACCTTTAGTTTCTGTTTGCTTTTTATGCTTTTGAAACACAAATTGCAGATGGCAGATGTAACAAATACCTTAAATATACATAAACCTAATTTTGTTTCTGTAACAAATAATTGCAAATTATACATATAGTACAGCGGCTAACAGCCATATTGTGAGAGAACCTTTCACTTGGTGATACAAGCGTGAAATTTGGCATGAACATGCCTCTGGGTCACCTCTTTAACTTTTTTAACCGAGCCAGCGAAAAATCCAATATGGCGGTCATTTTTCAAGATGGCCGCCAAATAAAAAAGGCCTTTTGTGGCGGTTCTGGACAACCATGGGTGCGGCCGACTCGAGACCGGGCACTGCACTCCCTGTGGGTGTGTGGAACGTGTGTGTCGAATTTGAAGTCGGTGGGGCGAACGGTTCTCGGGTTACGTGGATTACAGATGTACACACGCACACAGAATTCATGCAATATAGCAGATCATTGGAACGGTTGTTCGCTTGGTGATACAAGCGTGAAATTTGGCATGAACATGCCTCTGGGTCACCTCTTTAACTTTTTTAACCGAGCCATCCAAGAATCCAATATGGCGGTGCTATTTCAAGATGGTCGCCACATCTAAATGTTAGCCTATGTCTACATTTCTTACAAATTTTAGGAAAAAATTCACCATTATAGATAGATAGATAGATTTTTATTCATTTATATATATATTTTTTTTATTCTTTATATATATATATATATTTTTTTTTTTGTCATTATTTTTAGTTTTCAGACTGAAAATGGTAGCATGCTAATGCTACCATTTTCTAATGCTAATTAGCATGTTAGCATTATCATGTTAGCATGCTATGTTAGCATGCTAGCATATTACCATGTTAGCATTATTATGTTAGCATTAGCATGCTACCATGTTAGCATTAAGTTAGCATTAGCATGCTACCATTTTCAGTATGAAAACTAAAAATAATAAAAAAAATATATATAAAGAATATAAAAAAAAAAAAAAAAACTATCTATCTATCTATCTATAATGGTGAAATTTTTCCTATTTTTTATAAGAAATGTAGACATAGGCTAACAATTAGATGTGGCGGCCATCTTGAAATAGCACCGCCATATTGGATTCTTGGATGGCTCGGTTAAAAAAGTTAAAGAGTTGACCCAAAGGAAGGTTCATGACAAATGTCACGCTTGTATCACCAAGCGAACAACCGTTCCAATGATCTGCTATATTGCACGAATTTTGTGTGCGTGTGTACATCTGTAATCCACGTAACCCGAGAACCGTTCGCCCCACCGACTTCAAATTCGACACACACGTTCCACACACCCACAGGGAGTGCAGTGCCCGGTCTCGAGTCGGCCGCATGGTTGTCCAGAACCGCCTCAAAAGGTCTTTTTTATTTGGCGGCCATCTTGAAAAATGATCGCCATATTGGATTTTTCGTTGGCTCGGTTAAAAAAGTTAGAGAGGTGACCCAGAGGCATGTTCATGCCAAATTTCACGCTTGTATCACCAAGTGAAAGATCGTTCCTATTATCTGCTGTACAAAGGGGGTGGTGGAGCTTACCTTGAGCGGTGAGCTGAGGCTCTGGATCTGGATGTGACATTTGCTGGGAGAATACCAGCTGCTGATGGACAGATAGCTGGGCAAGTATTGGTCTCCAGCTGGCTGGCCGTCAATGGAAATCACCTTGGTCTGCAGCGCCGGGCACAGACACAACAGAGCATTGATATAAAGTCAACGTGACATTCAGTCAGTCATGTCGGATGGAAAGCAGAACCTGAAATGCATTCCTTAGTTGAATCCCATCTTTAATTGCTTTTTCCATTGTGTTGGTGACCCCTTGACACTCCTTCTTTCCAACCGCCTTTCTTTCCAACACTCTCTAGAGATGCGAGCGAAGCACCAGGTTGAGGCGAGCGACACTGCATGCAAGGCTTACATAAGGACGGGAGAGATTTGAGTGATTCGAACAAGGCTTGGGGCAAGTCTGTCTGTGTCCAGAATTAACTAGTTAAAAGGCAAAAAACATGGCAAACAAAATCATTAAAATTAAAAGGCAAAAAAGGGGATTAGAATTAGGTGGGGACTGGGGAATGCAAGTCTGAAGACGGTGGGGGGGGGGGGGGGGGTGGGGGGGTTGATGTCAGCTGGGAGTGAGTTCCAAAGGGAGGGGGCAGCAACTATGAGAACGCCCTATCTCCATTAATGGTCAACACATATGCTGACCACAAGTAAAACAGGTATTACTTAATGCATTTGTCACCAGGATGGCCGAGTGGTTTAGGCGTTCAAACCCCAATCCTGGTAAATACTATTCTTTACACAAGATATATTTGTGGTTAAGACAGGGAAGGGCACTTTCATTATGGCAGTTTTAAACTAAATTAGCATAAAATAAACTTAGTTCAAGTCCACCATTTATCGGCTGTAACTGAGACTACAGAGGTGAGAGTATCAGCTGGACCCTCAGCAAGACCAGTCTGCGTTAGTCTAGATGCGTCAGTCTAGAATGAGTGACATGATTAAAAGTAATCAAATAGGTTACCTAGAGTAAAAGTATTTTTCTTCAAATATGTGTACTTTGTGTAGATAGTTAAAATAATTAGGAATAGAAAGATATTTTGGCTGCAACCTTGAGAACAGAAATTCCATGTACTGTATGTGCAAATGTACTTTTCAAATACCCCAACAATAACGAAAGGGGAAAAACTATTATTACAACACATGACTTCATTAGGAACGTATGTCAGCCCATCCCAGGCCGCAGAGCCACCACTGACCTCCAGCCAGACGTACTGGGCAGCGGTCGGGATGGAGGGGATCTCGAAGGTCGCCTGACCGTCCTTGGAGATCAGCTCGCTCGTGTAGACGTTGTCCTTCGGGGTCAGCTCTGCCTTGACGCGCACGTGCACTCCGTCGGCTGGGCTCCCGTCTGGGTAGGTCACCTCGATCTCCGCCCGGGGGTAAAGAGTGTGTTAACCATATGAAGCCTAGCATCCCTAATTCTGGGCATGTCATATAACGCAGTTAAATTATCATATTTGAACACCCTTCCGAGCACTTTTGAGCTTGCAGAGGCGAAGTCCGAGAGCCAATAGTCCGACAACCAATAGTCCAACAGCCAATAGTCCGATAACCAATAGTCCGACAGGCAATAGTCTGACAACCAACAGTCCCACTACTCCAATAGTCTGGCACCACTCAGTACAGACGGGTCTGATTTTAATCTCGTTCAAGATGTTATCCAGACAGTGTATTACTCGTTTTAAACTTAATCAGCACGCTAAAATATGTATCTGAAAACATTATAGCTTAGAAATAAGCCATGTAGTAGCAGAACTTGCTTTGCTGGTCGTCTGTCTGTCTTGTAAACAAAGACTGCGACTGCGTGTCGCAAATGTAGCGGAGCTACGTCCCATTGCGTGAAGGGATGCAACGCTCTGATTGGTTCAGAAACACACAAAGCCATCGCAACCTGTCGGCATTACATTTTATTCAATCTGAGAACCCATCGGCAAATAAAGAGAACCACTGTCATAATGGATGAACATTTGGTGAACATAGGAGAACATTTTGCGAATTTTATTTATCTGGTATTGGTTTAGTATTTATTTGTACTTTATTACACCATTATCAACTGAATCGTAATGTTTCCTTAGGTGAAACGTCTATTTCCCCGCATTCCGATGTGTTGCCAGTTACCACAACAATGTAAATTCCTCTCTGTTCATTTTTATCCATTTGTACAAACCACTAACCAAATGGACTCTGGACGGTATCTGGCATTTTGTACACTCTCAGGGTGAAATTAACAGAAGATTGTTACTGTGTAATCTTGTCTCCAGTGGTGTAAAATAACTAAGTACATTTACTTGAGTACTACTGGAGTATTTAATATTTTTATTTCTACTCCACTACGCACTACCCCTCAGAGGCAAATATTGTACTTGCATATTGAGTACTTTTGTACTTTCACTCAAGTGTATTTTGAATACAGAACTTTCACTTGTTGTAACAGAGTATTTCTACATTGTGGTATATTTATAAGTTTACCCGAGTTAAAAAAGAAGTGAGTACTTCTTCCATGACTGCTCGTCTCACCTTCCCCTTGTACGGCAGGCCAGGCTTGAACTGCTTGCGTGTGTCCTTGGAGTACTTGATGTCAATGAGCTGCTGGTGGACAGGCGTTGAGTCGTCGAACATGGTCTGCCTGCTTCCATCGGCGCCGGTCACCGACACCCACATGCTCACCGTTCCTCTGAAGTGGTCGGCCACGTCCGGCGGCAGCATGTCCTTCACACACAGGCTGAAGGTCACAGAGCCCTTGATCTGCGATCAAATGAGTTGGTCAAAACTCGTCGGGAGTATCCTTGATGGGGTTCAAGGGGGTCCCCCAACTAAATGACTCATAGTTAGGAACCAAATGGAACCTATAAAGAAAGGCCTATTCATGCTCCAGTTTTGGGTGATGAGGTGACCACTGAAACGGTGACCTCATCACCTAGAACAGGAGTATGAATAGGCCTTTAAAGGGACGCTGTTAAATCAACACTAATGATTTGTGTGTGGATCCCTATCTACACACAGCTATTAAATTTGGGTCCTTGAAATTAAAAAGTTAGAGATACTTAACATAACATACATACTGGGGAATTGTATGCCAAACGTGTATGCAAATATTCTAGAGTAAGTTGTTACTGTAGACAAAAAAAACACACCAAACGACATATTTATGTTAGGGGGGAGGGGGGAGCTTAATGTGCTGATCTAGGATCATCAATCACATCTTATCTTAGTTGTTCTGACTCGAAACCAAAATAGAGATCAGATCAGCACTTTAGAAGATCAACACTAGCCAAGTTGTTTTGACACACACCAGTACATTACACCATGTTAGGATAATGGAGCTGGGTATGGATTAGGACAGGGTGATATGGACAAAATCAAACTGTATTGTGACGATAATATATTTTTCAAAACCACGAAAATAGCAGGTCTACAATCTCACAATGCATCACGATGGGATGTGTTGTGAGGTTGTAGACTCGTAATTTGGCTAGTAAAAAAACACGATAATATCACGATATTAGATTATCGAAAATCTCAGACGATATCTTGTCTCGTATTGTAGATTTTGGTATAATATCGATATATCACCCAGCCCAAGTATGCATAAACTTACGTCCATAGATTTGACCACAGGATGGCCCATCTCATGGCGGTAGTAGCCCACTCCATTCACTGTCATGTTGACTGTAAGTTTCCCAGTCACCGGCTTCCCAAAGGTATACCTGGACAGCAGCAAAGATGTCAAAATCATGTACAGATTCATGTTGTGTCACCAATATCACACAATTTTGGCCCTGGACTCCCACATATCTACCGTGCTAGGCAGCCAGGTTCATGCCATGTGCATGAATCATGATTAAATACATCGGATGATTGGAATACGGAAAATACGATGCTAAAAATCAACTGCTAGAAGCTACCGGTATCCAAAGAGCGAAACTCGCTTTACAAAGAGACAATAAAAAAACATGTGACATGACCATTACCTGTGAAGCACCTAAGGCTAAGAGTTCTAGAGACATGCTTGCCTAATATCATTTTGTGTTGCTCATGAGGTTATCATCATGACACTATTGTTGCTGTCGGGTGGAAACCTAGTATGTCCAAAACTCGTACTTTTCAGGATTCAAATACAAACATAGCCGATCTACAAGCTCAAAACCAGCTCAGTGGCCTTGTGGTTAGAGTGTCCGCCCTGAGACTGGGAGGTCAGGGTTCAATCCCTGGCCGGGTCATACCAAAGACTGTGAAAAATGGGACTCAGTGCCTCCCTGCTTGGCACTCATTAAGGGTTGGATTGGGGGTAAGTCCCTGCGACATACTAGCATCATGTCCAGGGGGTGTACTTCTACACAAGTAGGACGCGCAAACGCGGGAAGCGAACGCAGCTCGTTTGTGTGTGTGTGTGTGTGTGTGTGTGTGTGTGTGTGTGTGTGTGTGTGTGTGTGTGTGTGTGTGTGTGTGTGTGTGTGTGTGTGTGTGTGTGTGTGTGTGTGTGTGCGTGCTACAGCTGCGCCCTCTGGTGGCGGGCGGGTGGTGTCACAGCGGGACAGACACACAGACAGACACACACACACAGACAGACACGATCTGCAGGGTCTCATAGTTAGTGCTCATTGCATTCGCAATCATGTCCAGGGGGTGTAGGCTCCTGCCATATGGGCAACAGGTTCGGCAAGTTTGACTTAAAATCTCAAAACACATTGCAATGCAACGTGGATTGAGCTATTTTTGCTACCGTTGTGTGACACTGTAGAATGACAATGATTGTAGATTGTAGATTGTAGAGCATTCATTAACAAAAAACCAAAAATTAAAACAGTTGAAATATGGTGATACAAGGTTTCTGCCTGACCGAAACAATATGAAATAATAACACAACATTCCTCTGTTTCATAAAAACTCATATAAGCCACTTTCGGCTCCCAACCCACTGGCTGAGAAACATTTATTTGATAGACCGAAGTTCAACAGGTAAATCTCACGCCTGTCATTGGGTCACATATTGTACTGCTCCTGTATGACATCACTGCCAGCTGAAGTGCCTTACCTGGCCCTGACGCTGGCCTGTTCACAGGCGTTGAGATCACGGATGTAACGTGGTGGCTCAATGATCAACTCGAACTTGGGCATCACTGTGGGGATGCCGAGAATAGGCCGAGAATAAGCATTGTCCCTTACAGGAGGGGGAAATCATGTAAATCGCTTTCTTCAAAACAACATTTTTACCCATTAAGACCTGAGGCCGAGTCTACAAATGCCTTCTAAATCAGTAGTTCTCAAACTTTTTCGTAATTCAAAACTATTCAAAATGACTTGAATTGATTGACACTTGTGTGAAAGACATCACTGCAGAGTAGGTAAATAATAGAAATAAAGTCATTTATTTGGTGAACTAAGTACATTTGCAAAACCCTTTAGATATAAAATATAATATTCATTCTCATGGATATTTTGTATACAGTTGCTCACCATACTTCAGTACTTCAAAGGACTTGTTGTAGGTGTGACCCTGCATCTCCACAAAGATAAGCCACTCTCCAAATATGGGCTGGTCGGACAGAGGGAAACTCATGTTGACAATCCCTGGAGAGAAATGTATCGCACAATTACATACAATATACAGTATGATAGAAGACAACGTTATAGTCAGAGGGTGATTAAGATAATGGAGGGTGGCAACATCACACTCACAGTACAAGCACTGTATTCAGTGGGTAGGGTCAAATATTAAGCACTCAATGCGGAGCGGCATCAAGTTTAAAACTATTTTGTCCGGAGAGAACTTGTTCGGTTTCTGCAAGCCAAAATAAATGTGACTTCTTCTGACGTATGCAGGTGCCATATTAGCCTACTAATTGTTATTATGTAAAATTGAGATTGTTTCAGCGTCATATAACATGGATGGAAGAAGCATGGACATTGTTCTGGAAGCAACACTACAGTGTCATATGAAACCACTGCGCTGCATGGGGCCATGATAATTACACTTTGCAAAAGAAGTGGACTTACCGCAACACACAGATCTGAGTCCTTTCCACTGGACCATCCTGGATCCTCTTGGATCCTGAAGGGTCAGAACATCAGATAAAAAACAAAACAAATGACAACGACCTTTCACATCTCAAGTTGTAAGGGTCAAACCTGGTTTGTAATTTAAAACATTACAGCGTTGAACTGAGACTCATGCTTGCGTTTTCCCTCCCTCTGAACTTGACCTTAAGACCTGGCTCCTGACCCGGACTGACGTTGAAATACCTTAGCAACTTTTCCTCAGGTGATTGTGCAGTTTACAGGTCAAAGAGTAGTCCAACCGGCTTATTACTTAATGACACCCATAAATCATGCATGGACCTCCGCACATAACTTATGACTGCAAGCATCATATGAGCTGCCAAATATCACCAGCTTGATATTTGCCCTTAAAACTCAAGATGAAAAAGAATAAGAAAGACAGAAAGAAAGACAGAAAGAAAAGAGAAGAGAAGAGAAGAGAAGAGAAGAGAAGAGAAGAGAAGAGAAGAGAAGAGAAGAGAAGAGAAGAGAAGAGAAGAGAAGAGAAGAGAAACAACATGAAAGATGAAAGTCTTCTTTCATGTTGTTTATCCCTGGGCTGTTCCAGGGAGCACCCTGTTATCAAGGTGAGACTGGCCCGTCTCATGCCCTGTAATCTCCAGTGTGGCTGGAAACAACCAGTCACTGTCCCATCCTGGACATGACCCTCCCAACCATGGGTGGTCCCAGCAACCTCCACTCACCACAACATATGCCTCCATCTGCAAAAGCAACACACACAAACAGAAACAAGGAGCAAAAGGTCAAAGGATGACACACAGACAGAACATCATCCTTCTCCTCTCTCCCCATCCCCCCCCCCCCCCCCCCCCTCCACACACACACACACACCACCCCCGCCTCCACCACACCCCACCACTCATCTGCGCAACAATCTTTCATCTGTGAAAGCGAGAGCTGGCCTTGGCCAGCGGTGGACCTTTATAGCTGTGGACATCAATAAACAGTCTGTCTGCACAGTGGCACGGTATACTGGGAGGCCATTGCTAACATTCCAGCCGAAATGTCTTGAGCTTCCCGGCTTCTGTAAATACGTAAACTGTACATCTCTGTGTGCTCGGGGTGAGCTAGGGCTGCCTCCTTCATTCCACAAAGCGATGAAGTTGGAAAAGCATATTTGCAGGAAATATCATGGATGACGTTCTAATTTTAAAACATACGTCATCGCTTGAAGAATAACAATGTTGTAATGCATATGATTATTCGGCATCACATATACATAAGACTCGCAGGGTTTTATTTAATCTTGTTTAAAATATAGGTATTTTATTGTATTATACTTTTTTGTTTCATTTTATATTTTTCTCTGTGAAAGTGTGTGTGCGCGGTCCTGTATAAGTGTATCCTTCTATCTATGCTAGTACGTAGTGGAAATTTTCGCAAAAACAATGACACAAGTAAAATTGATTTCTAATGCCGCTTTAGTAACCAATTTATAAACAACACAAACAAAATTATGCAAAACAAAGAGAGCTTTCTGATGTGATTCTGTAATTGGATATGTGCATGTTAGACAAGCAAGCATCAGTTAATTCCTGTTTGATATTCTTCAAGGCAGAAAAGTGACATCACCTTGTCGCTGACCGGCCTCAGATCAGGGGTCACTGTGTAAACATTGATGAGCACTGAAAACGAGGAGAAGATAACACATTTAAAAACACAACAGGGTCTTCTATAAAAGGAAACATGTTATTGTATTTAAACACTGCATTGTAATGCCATTACCTTCTGTTCAATGGAAACCAAAGAGCACAACAAATCTTCGCACCTGGTCTGAATCCATGGGAACCAATTGTAGAATACCGTCCTATGTCCAAATTGCTTTATTTAATTGGCCGCAGTTCAGTCGGAAGTTAAAATAGAGTATACTGATAGGGCATGATTTCTATCATGAGTTCAATTGTGGTCATTAATACATTTGCTTGGGCCCAGCCTCAGCTCACACATGACAGTGTTTAACCTTTGTACTTTGTGTTTTTCCCTAATTTTCTCCCAATTTAGTTGTTGCCCATGCTCTATGTCTGTACTGCGTTGCTTCTCTCTGCCAACTCCCCCATCTGTTGGCTTAAGGATGGTGTAGACAACCATGTGACAAGTTGACAACACATGGGAGACACCAGACGTTTCTTTTCACCTGACAAAGGTTTCACTTGGAAAACGAAACGTATGCGGAGATTCACTCTATCTCCACCAGTTAGTATATTTAATTATTTAGTTGTATTATCTTGTATGCTTGATTATTTTTGTTTATGTTGTTTTTCGTTTTGGTATTAATTTTATTGTGAGAAGAATCTATCAGATACACAAAAAGGGGTAGGACCAGATATGTTTTTCACTAAACTTCTTCCTACTCCTTTTTACGAACAACATCAGTAAAGGATTATGTAAGAATTTCTTTATTTTTCTTTTTAAATAATGAAATGTTCCTTTTATTTCCTTTGTCTTTTCCTCATCTATATTTTAATATGTTCGAAATAAATAAATGAAAATGAAATGGGGGGGGGGGGAAGACTTGTTACACTTGGATGTGTGCCGCGCCGGAATAAAAACTATCTACAAAGGTGGCTCAATCCGTGGTAGCGTGGCTCGAGTTCACCCGTGTACACATACAGATGCAGTGCAGGTCATCTACTGTGATATCTGATGAAGTAGCAATGAGGATAGACCTTTATGTTTGGGTTTGTAGACTGGCTTGTCCGTCTGGATGAAGACGGCAGTGCCCTTGCTCTCCACGGTGACCGTGGTGTAGTTGTGGAAGATGTAGCCTCCCTCCGTGAGGTGCCGATTCCCCCATACCTTCAGATGGGCCTGGCCTCTCAGCCCTGGAGGAACCTGGTTACACACACACACACACACACACACACACACACACACACACACACACACACACACACACACACACACACACACACACACACACACACACACACACACACACACACACACAATGGATAAAACAGTGGTAAGAGAAATTAAATCAGTCTATGTTTCCAAATTGATTTCAAAATTTGGCACATTTTTACAAATCAGTCAAAACATCAGGTGGTTGAGGCCTCTCCAAAATCAGGATCAGCGTCGGACCCCCAAAATCTGGCATGGATCAGGCTCTAAGTAGCATACCTTACAGAGGCATGACCATGGCACACAGACGAACAGACGAACACACAACTACAAAGACCAGGCTAATGGCTCAGCATGCTTCATAAGACTGTATAGCTCATGTGAACATGGGCGGAAGGAAGGAGTAATGGACGGGGAGAATGAAGAACAAGCAGGGGAGAAGGCGAGGGAAGGAATGAAGTCGTGCATGCTAGATTGATCCATTCCAGCCATTGGGGGCGGTGCACCATACATGCACGTCAACAGCTGTTGCATATTACATTGAGGCTGTTACCTTATTCCCAATGAATGTGCAAAGACAGATGTTGCATTACAAATAGTGTTTTGCATGTTGCCTGAGGAATGCGCACAAACAGACAGGCAGGCTCTCACTACTGTGCAGCTGTCGCCACTAAACAAACGCCGTCCATTTGAAACATGGCTGGAAAAGGAAGCATGTAGAATGACAGTAAGAAAAGACCTCGTTGATCTCACCTTTAACTTGATGGTGCCTTTGTCTGCAATAGAAAACAATAATCAGAAAAGCCAGAAAAGTCCAACATATTTTACAAAACAATTTTGTGGTGATTGTTTATAAATGGAGATTGACTGTGATTATTGTGATATTTAAAAGACATTATATTTACTCTATTTAATATTTATGAGGGACAGTTAAACTGGTGCTTTCTTTCACCCATACCTAACAACACATCCTGCTAACCAACTCAACAGCTCAAAATTGTTCTATTACTGAACTAGTGTGCTAACTACAGTAGGCTTTGGCCCAGTTGGAACCACTTGACCCACTTGGGGAGGGGGGGGGGGGGGGACGACATTTGCTCGTGAGCTGTGAACTTGTAAATTGGCATTGTTGTGTGTGTGTGTGTGTGTGTGTGTGTGTGTGTGTGTGTGTGTGTGTGTGTGTGTGTGTGTGTGTTTCTTTAGTTTAGTTTTGTTTGTTTGTTTGTTTTTTGTGAAGTGATTTGGTGCAAGAATAGAGGGTTTAAGTGGTCCGGGCCGGTTAGCAGGGAGTCCAGCTGTAGGCTGTCTCCATGCCACTCTGAGGCACAGCCAGCCTCATCCATTAGCGTTGCTGTCAAACAAATCACACAGGCGTGTATACAACCATGGCCTGGTGGGACAGCCTTGGCTGATGAAGCCTCAACGGCCATGGAGGAAGGACCCTGGTAGCAGTCATGGCATGAGTGTATGTTAGGGGTGATGTAGACAACATCAATTATCACAGTATTTTTGACCAAATACCTCAATATCAATATTGTGGGTTAGTTTTTTGTATTGCTTCTCAAAAATAGCTAAATTAACTCATCTACAAGCTCGCAACGCGTGCAGTACGTTGTGTGCTTGTAGATTGGCTATTTTCACAATTTGTGAACATTTCTGCAACTTTTTGAAAGTATAAAATTCGGTTTACCATCGGTGATTACAACCAGCATTACAAATCCAAGACTATAACTAGTCTCATATCACGATATCGATACAATTTGCCTGCCTTCATAATACCCTTTTTGAAGAATCACTGCAGGAAGGGACTTTCTGGTAGAAGCATGTACCATATGTGCACCGCAATAGTTCCAATTTAGGTCTTATGAGTGTGTTGTCACATTTCAGTCAACTGGGTTCCCTCCTGATGTCATTGTGGGATGATGGCCTTAACAGTGCTTTAACCCATTTAGGACCGAGTCTGATTCTAAAAACGCCTTCTATAATAAATACTGTTTACTGACCTAAGTTTTTTGGAAGAAATTCAAATATATATTCAAAACTCACACCCGTGTGAAGTGAGGGGCGCTAATATATTAAAGTCTAACTCATGTTGATTAGGTAATGTAATGGTGATATGGTGCAAACGGTTTAATGTTAACACCATTAACAATAAAGAGACAATATGACGTAAATGACACATTATGATATACATTTTCCCTTCATTGTCAATATGTTTACAAAACAAACATTGAACTAAAGACAAACATTAAACCCGTGTATAGGAGGGGCTAGCGCCCCTCAAAAAATCTAAACATTATGCTGAGGCATAGTAGATTTTATCCTCACCGAACATGGTGGCATGGCCGTGGGCCACTGTGTCTCCCTTCACAGCAAGCTGTGCCTGAACGCGTGTCTCTGCCTTAGCATTGAAGACAGTCACACTGACACTCTCCTCCACGCCTGCTCGGAACACTGAGGGGGCAACGACCAGGTAACCCCTGGGTGGGAGAATGATCATGGCAGGGTCAGAGAGGTGGGATGAAGAGTGGAGAGACGGTTAGTCACGTAGAAGAGGGAAAGAAAGATTGCATAAGGATGGAAAGGTTGATGAGGGGGAAAAAACGAACGGTTGGGTAGAGATGAAGAATGGTAGCACAGATGGATGGAGGAGGGCGAGGAGAGTAGGGGATGGAGATAAGGAAGAGAGGGAGGACAGCTGGAGATTGAAAGGAGATAGAGACAGGACAGAACGTTTCCCTGAAAGCCAACTTTCCATTGGCTAAAAGGCCATGGGCTATATCTTGCGCCACTCCTTACCCCTTATCCGTAGCTTGTAGATCCGCTATTTTACAATGTTTTTCAAAGTTGTGAAAAATGGCAAATAAGTTTAAGGATAAGGGTTGGCGCAAGATAGCCCTATGCATACAAGACCACTGTTTTAAGTATCTTTTCTGTGAATGGGTTAAAAAAAACATTGCTTTCGAGGAAGCAATAGAGGTGAAACTCACATCATAAATTATGAAGTACATAAAACTTTTATGTAAGAGTCTTCACTCTTTTCTGTGAATGACTTCAAAATAGCATTGCTTTCGAGGAAGCAATAGAGGTGAAGCTACCATCATACATTATGAAGTATATAATAAATATTTGAAAGCATGTATTTCCTCTCACACGCCCTTTTCATCTATCTTACTGATTCACACACATACATACACAGTCACACACACACACACACACATTCCACATGGATTTGTGCAGCCAGATCGAGTTTAATTGCAAGGATACCAGGGACATGGTACCTGTTGGCCAATGAGCTGTGTGCTCTCTTTGGGTGGTCTGGCACCTCTGTCAAACCTTGGGAGTCTGTTTGGGAAATTAACGACCGAGATTCCACAGCCGAGCCACTCTGACATTTAAATCCGAGGGGAGGCGGCTGTCACTGAGGTCATGGCGGAGCAAAGGTCATTCTTTGATGTGTATAAACATTTTGTAAAAAAGCCAAATTTAAGGATGGCAGGGTAGCCTATTGTCCTTCCCGTAATGGAAAGGTCCCAAGTTCAATCCTCACTGCAGCTATGACTGCTATCAAAGTATCCTTAAGCAAGACGCTGCACTGTCCGGTTAGATAAATGCTAATTCAACATATTAATGTTCATTATTGTTTGCTTCACTAAATAGATAGGCCTATGCGATGGTCAAAATTAAATACAGTAACATGAATGACAATGATAAAATAGTGGGTGTAAATACTGACAGGATGTATCACTAAGTTATTCTCAATTATGTTTCCATAAGGACAGGCCATATTTAATGCACAACCCATAGCAAAGGTTTTGTCTGAGTGACAACCAAAACCTGATTGGCTATTGTATTACCTGTGACTGAGACATGTACTGTATGGGAGACTTCCCGTGCAGGAGCACGCTGGGCATTGGGCAAGACCTATGCTGTAGTGTAGACGGTATCAAGACCTATGCTGTAGTGTAGACGGTATCAAGACCTATGCTGTAGTGTAGACGGTATCAAGACCTATGCTGTAGTGTAGACGGTATCAAGACCTATGCTGTAGTGTAGACGGTATCAAGACCTATGCTGTAGTGTAGACGGTATCAAGACCTATGCTGTAGTGTAGACGGTATCAAGACCTATGCTGTAGTGTAGACGGTATCAAGACCTATGCTGTAATGTAGACGGTATCATTTGCTTTGGGCGGAAGTTGCAGGATTTCGGCGGAAGTACCGCTCATGGAAATGACATCGACGCTTCACGAATCAGTTTACATTCTCCGTGTAAGAAACAAGTCTGATCGGTCGAAAGAATATCGTATCCGGGGGAAATGCATCTGACGGATGTTCCGGCCGACACTTCCGCCGATACCGTCTCTGCCTTAGGTTGTGACCAGGCTTTTCTCTTCAATACCGTCTCTGCCTTAGGTTGTGACCAGGCTTTTCTCTTCGCAGACGAGTAAGCCTGGGAACGAAGGCTAGTGCAGGACTACTAATGTTGGACTTGGAATATCCAGCAGCACAATCAGTTTACAAATTAGCAGTGGGCAAAACATCCAGGCTCCAGCACAGCTCCAGCTGCATGCTTGAAAGTGGATCAGGTGCTTGGTATTACTGTGCTGGGGAGCCAGGGGCAATATCTTGGTTTCTCTGTGCAGAGGGATATGCTGAATAAACTGGACCATATGGACTACTGTATGTTAATGTCGTGTCTGTGCAGAGGGATAAAATGGAACATATCTCCCCGCCAGGTCTCCTTCCACAGCTTAAAGGGCCACTTCACCCCTTTTGTAACAAGAGATTATTTTAATCATGTTTAGATCGCAAGAAACACTTTCCTGAGGTTTTTATGTGTGTAATATATATATATTTTAGATATTTTAGTCAAGACGCCATGTTCATGACCAAAACCTGTCATGAAAATGTGGTCTTACTTCCTTCCTGGACTACGAAGTCACACCTCCATGCAGCCTCCCCCCTCTCCATAAGGAGGGGAAGTGCACTAAAGCATTATGGGCATTGGAGGAATTCAGCAATCTAGTCAAACCCTAGTCAAACACACAGACATCATTATTCTTCGGGCCATATAGGGTGCAAATTTCAAGCACATGGATATCATGTATATGACTAGCAGAAAACCCATAGTTCATATAGTTGTAGTTACATGAGTAGCCTTCCTTCCTCCCTGACATTGAAAGTCATGAGAAAATCCCTTGAAAAAGAAGACGTGGAGAAGATAACATGAGGAAATGTGATGCGTTTGATCTACAACCAGCTCTTTGATCGGGTGCTGGTGGCTGTTTCCAAACTTGCGCTCAACCTTTTTCTGTTTCTGCCTGACTTTGCTACTCATCGGAGGGTCGCTCGGTACTTGAAAAGGAAGGATTTGTGTTCTCTTAAATTAAGGCGGTTGTATATTTACTTATTTAGTCAGCCAGTAGGTGCTCCACTCCACCCCTCCCGAGTCCCTCTGGTCAATTAGGCAACAGGGCAACTCTTCACAATTAATAACATGATTCTCCATGACTAAGGATTAAGCTTTCCATCATTCAGCACCGTGCTGACAGCAGCAACACTGATAGCAGACCAATAACATGTCATCTCCCTGCTCTCTCTGTGTGCACTGCAGTGCAGGGGGGCACCGTACAAATGAACATGTCTGGACCAGGGATACAATGGAACATATCTCCTTACCAAGTCTAATGATTGATTGAAAATTGTATTCACAATTTGTAGAATGGGTACAATTCAAACAAAGGTACAGGTCATTAGTCAATACAAAAACTGCTACGAATAAAACCAGAAAAAGCACTGTGCTTTTGTGCCGTTTAATCAACTGGAACATGTCATTTCAGTTTAATATGCCAAGGACATCATTATTATTATTTTTTTTAAAGATATTTTTTTTGCGGCTTACGCCTTTTATTGATTTTTGAAGGGACAGACAGTAGGCTGACAGGAAACGGGAGAGAGATGGGGGGATGACATGCAGTAAAGGCCGTGTCGGGTCCGGGAGTCGAACCCGCGGCACACTGCGACTGGATTACCAGTCCGGTGCCCAGACCGTTACGCTACGGCCTGGGCCAAGGACATCATTATTAATAGTTATTTCTGTGACCCCAATCTACACTGTAAAGTCCTGTGTGTTCATTTAGCTCGGACAAGTGTACACACTACAGATGGAACCAAATGGACCTGTATGGGTCCTTTTGGTTACTAATACTATCAATCATTGTCCCAGCCCACACCCCACTTTGAGAACCAGGCCATCTCCTATGAGTCCTATCTCCCTAGCCTTACTATGTGCTGAGGTGTACAACAGTGGGCAGAGGGATATACAGGTATGTGGAATCTGCAGAGGAAGAGCCTATGTTGGATAAACTGGGGGGGGGGCTCCTGTCCTCTGCAAGCATTAGCCTATCTCAATTGGCACGAGGTATATTAACCAAATAGTTTCCAATTCTTGGCAACCAGAACACAAACACACAAACATTGATAATATAATAGATCAGTCTAAAGCTGAATGGATGCATAGATGGATAGAACATCCCCCCCCCCCCCCACACACACACACACACACACACACACACACACACACACACATGCATGCATCAGTGTCACCTGACAACCATCATCAAAGAGCTTCAAAGGCCATTTTAGTGACATGATACTTTTGAGTATCGTGTGGCGAAACCTCAGTAACGATCAAATAAACGTGAAACGTGTGATCTAGGCCACTGAGTCAAACACGCGCATGAGCATGCATGGGTAACATTTTGGACGAATCAAGTCAACATATTTGGACATGTGTCATTATTATCGATTTATAGTACTGCTTTACCAAATGCCAAATGTTGTTGTAAATTTGCCATAACGCTGTACGAAACTCAGACCACTGCTTTTGCTCAAAAAGCTTCGCAAGTTCGCATCAAAACATTTCATTGCACTACAGTTTACTTACTGCCTCTCTTGTCCACAACTTCTGTTCACGTTGCAGATGAACGAAACCCACCAAAGACCCAGAGCAGCTGTCAAACCCAATCTCAGCATTTTGGCCCAAAGTAGCCGAGATATTGGGGAATATCTCGCTCCCCTTTGCAAAAATGAGGATAAGTTAACTCACTACAGTCAGAAACTGTAGTGACTGTTACTTTCACCCGTCTCTTCTCCCTACAGCGGTCTATCCATTGAGACTGGTTGGTGCGGCAGCCTAGACTAGAGTAGGTGTGCAAAAGTTTCGCCTGGAAACGGCTAAGGATCGAGGTTTATTTTTTTCATCATCCCACTTCGCGTATAATGTCGATTGTTTTTTTTTTCTTCTTTTTTCCTTTCACACGGCGGACAGTCCTCTTTCACGTGCCTTCATGATCACCCGCCCTGTAGGACTGTTGTTATCTCACACTTCAACATTACAACAGAAAAGCGTCCTTATCCTGCTGCTGAAAGTTGTAGAAGTAGATTACAATTTGTAATCTCTCCACCGATCCGGATCCGTCTCTCTCTCTCTCTCTACTGGCTCTCTCTGGCTGCTCGCCTCCACCTCTATTTCTCTTGAAGTCGTTCCCCTTACATCTGCCAGTCAGAGCTACTTCTCCGTGGCGTGCGCACACATGCGCGCGCGCGTACACACACACACACACACACACACACACACACACACACACACACACACACCTCCGCTGGCCCCACGTAAAAGAGATCTATAGAAGCTCGCGATGCGACACGTTGTGAGCTTGTTGTTGTAGATTAGCTCTTGGCTGCTATGGACCAGAGCTAGTTGTAGATCAGCTATTTTACGCGCGCGATACCGTCGTGCAACGAAATATGAATCGGGCTTTCAATGGTCCATTCACACTCACAATCTCCACCAGATCCCCACCACCTCTCGATCATGTTTACGATACGCACGCCAAAAGCAAAAAAAGTCATGTTTTACAGCTGCAGTCCAGAACTTGTTTATGATGATAATTATAATATCATTTCTTCATTTGTGTCTGAGACACTGAGAGTGACAACCAAAACCTGATTGTGTCCACTACAGACTCAGTTAAATGATGGACGGAGAGTTTGTAACCAAACGGACGGACCCTTACGGGTCCATTTTTCTTTTGATCAACATTTGTTATATAAAAGTTGTTGGACCGCCTGGAACGCCCTCAAGGACCACTGGTTGAAAACCAGTGTCTGCAATATCACTACAGTCACACTGTGTTTGGAGGATGTAGTCTCCCTAGTATACTCCTCCAGAAATGTAGACCCTGGGGGTGTCGGTCAAGGACACCTTGTTTGACACGTAGTAGTACTGCCTGAAGCACACAAGTGTCCTCTCCACTAGCTTGAGTCCCTCGATCGTGCGGTTAACTATGGCTGCGAATCTCAGGTAGAACATAACAGTTACAAATGGCAGAGCTGCTTTAATTGAAAACAAATAATGGATACACTGAGGATTTTATTGTGTAATAAGGAATGGATTCTCCCCATTTAGGTAACAATCTATACATGAAAATGTTAAATCTCATTTTTTTGCTGGTTGACAAAGTCCATTACTCACCTACAAGCCTTGGGCGCCCTCAAGTGGCAACTTAGTTCAAGTGCAATTGTCTTCGTAGCTGAAGAAAAATACCAGGTAAACGAGAAGGAAATACTTTGCAAAACATGGCATTTAATGAAGAATTGTGAACACAAGAACATATAAATACTGCAACTTTCATACAATGTATAATGGCATATTGGTCTGGCAATAAACTGTAGGCCTAGCCAACAATAAACAAAACACCTGCGGTCCCAGAGGCTAAACCAACAATACTCCAATGAGGAAAATGAAATGTAAATGTCCAATGATGTTTATCAAACATTTATTATTGAGTAAGACATGGTTGCTAATGTTTTGCTAACTATGGAGAAAATGCAAACATCTCAAAATAAAGTAAAATAAAACGGTCTATATTTTTGTACATTTAATAGTCAATGACTGAAATGTATTGACGGCAGTGTGGTCCTTTTAACAGCAACAGTAAACAAACAAAAAAAGTTCACATTGTAAAGGAGAATAATGAGCATGTCTGACAAAGTGTCAATCACGTTTCATCATAAAGGCCACAACCAGCACTTAATAAAGCTTAATTTATTCCTCACATGGCAGAGTCGCTCATCGAAAGCAGCAAGCTCACAATGTGTCGCGGGAGCGTGTAGTTAAATCTTCGACGCGCGTCACCTCTCTAGCACAGCCATGGATGATGCTGCCGACAGTGAGGTCTCTCTGCTTCTCGGCCACTATGTCATGATGCAGCGTGCACGGCAGCTTCCCTGCGTCGGGCTCGGTGAAGGACGTCTTGGAGAAGACTACCTGCCGGCCCTGCGTGACCTTCACCCCATGGAGCTGACACAGCTGGGCTGTAAGGGGCCCCTCCAGGGCCAGGAGGCCAGCCAGTCTGTCCAGGGGGAACAGACAGCTGCGGCTGCTGTGTCCGTGGCTGTAGATCAGCAGCAGGTCCCTGCGACACGTCCCCAGGTGGCGATGGAGGGCACAGCACTGCAGGAAGTTCAGCCTCTGGGCCAACCGGAGCAGGCGTACAGGGTTTCGCTCCAGGAAGGCCCGGTTGATAGACAGGGCAAGGCGGATGGCAGGAGACACACGTAGGTCCTCTGACAGTTCCATGGTGTGGTGGAGGACTCGAGGAGAACCTGATGAATAATGGGAGGAATTGTCTTGTAAGGCCACTAGACAGCCTTAGTAGAGACAGATCTTATTTGACATATTCAATGTACATGTTACAACTTGTGTGTAGTAGTGTAGTGTACAAAAATGTGGATCTCGAGGTCATGAGGTAATTTGTCTATGACATATCTATCTATCTAAATTTGGGCAAGGTTTCAGCGCTATGACAGCCCAAATCACTCACATACTCAAAGGTAAGTGTTTAAAAAAGTACAAAACATCTTGAACACATTTTTGAGAAGGTACTTATGTAGCTTATTAGTTTGCTGCTAATCAGTTCAGCAGTTTGTGCAATTAGCTTGGGACAAACAGACAGACATGGACCCAAACAAATGCAACGCCCCACTTTCGCAAAACAAATAATAATAATAATAATAATAATAATAAAGCATATAAGACATTGCCTCAAATTCTAGTTGCTCACCCAGGTTATACAGTAGACTGAGAGCCTGGAACTCTTCCTGGTTGGGATGTGGTCCTGTCCCATTGGCGTAACAGTCCAGCAACCAGCTCAGGCTCTCCTGCAGGTGAGTGTCATTGATGCATGGGTCATACACCTTCAGGGGCTCGCCGCACAGCCGGTAGGAGGCGTAAATGTGGAAGCGAACCGTCTGCTCCAGAATGAGCTCGCAGTCTGGCCCGGACACCCTCTGGATGATCATATCCTGTCTCACACTACGCAGCCGGTCAAAGACAAAATCATACACCTGGAGAACGAATGACAAAAGCACACTGAATTTATTTAAGCAAATGCTTTCCCTGGAAGAGGGAAATGCTTGCTTTGTGAACTTTAAAGAAAGCAATCATTTTCACCATTTCATAATTTTTTCACTTAAAGCTGCAATCCAGAACTTAACTAATTAATGTTATTTAGGCCTATCTGTTGGGTAGAGTACATGTTAATATAAGTAGTCTTCCATTGAGAAATTTTGACCCCAGTAGGACACGTACTGACTCACAAGTAGGAATGCTTGAAGCTCGTCAATATCTCCCTTGGTGAAAAGGTGGTCTATTTTGTAGGTTAACTTTGACTGGAAAAGACTCGCTCACCGTATATAAAAAGAAGTAAAACTCCTTAGACTGAGACTTAGAAAAATATATTTTCTTTTATTTTATCATGCTGTGCTCATGGTGCTCTGTGCTCATGGTGCAATTAAAAAGCAAACGTTTCGGTCCTCAGACCTTCGTCAGTGCTATGGTTTTTCACAGACAAAGAACATACTTTTAAACAACTCAAACAATACAGCTCAGGTGCTGAGAATTACTAATTGACATCACCTGATTGTGGGCGTGGACATTACAAAAAGGATATACAAAATCACAGTTATATAGGAAACAAGAATATTACATACATCACATGTTGACAGACTTATATAATCACTTTTTGAATATAACTTTTTACTTTATAGGTAGCACTGGAGGGAGAGATCTTCATTTAAGCCACCTGGATTGACAGACTTTAAATAAAAAATCCATCTAGATTCAGTTTGGAGGAGTTTAGTGTCTAAATCACCCCCTCTTCTAGATTTCTTAATTTGATCAATGACTGTGTAAGACAGATCTGCTGTGGAGTGACCGGCTTCCATGAAGTGTCTGGCGACAGGAGATTTGATGTCCTTGCGTCTGATGGCACTCATGTGTTCTATGATGCGTGTGCGGACTGCCCTAGATGTTTTGCCTACGTACTGTAGATTACATTTACATGTGATCATGTAGACTACATTAAAGGAACTACAATTCACAAATTGTCTGATAGTGTATTGTTTGTTAGTAACTGCACTAGTAAATGTGTTCGTTTTCTTGGAGTTTTTACAGGCCACGCAATGTAGACAAGGGTAGAAGCCGGTGACTCCATCCAACCGCCCCGTGTGTTGCTGGGGGGGTATGTAGCAGTCTGCTTTCACCATATAGTCTCGGATGCTTTGAGATCTATAATGAGAGAAAAGAGGAGGGTCAGTAAATACTTTAGCACCTTCAGGGTCAGCTGACAAAACATGCCAGTGTTTCTCTATGATGCTACGTATATCGTTGCTCAAAGGATTATAAGTGGTGATGCAGGCACATGAATGTTTCTTTTTGGTCTTTGCAACCTGGTTAGGATTATTCAATTTAGTTAAAGCAGAGTCGAGCCATTTTTTGGGGTACCCTCTATCAACAAAGTTTCTGTACATGATGTCTCTCTCTTTTTGAAAATCTGACTGACTTTTACAGATTCGTTTCAGTCTAAGGAATTGAGAATATGGTAAACCTTTCTTCAAAGCAGGGGGGTGTGCACTGGTGGCATGTAAAAGACTATTCTTGTCTGTGGGTTTGGTGTACAGAGTGGTGGACAATTTACCATCCTGAAAAAGTACACGGGTGTCTAGAAATGGAATTTCATGTTTGCTGAATTCCATGTTGAATTTTATGGTAGGTGCCAGATTGTTCAGATAAGACACAAAATCATGAAGCTCTTCCTCAGTACCTTGCCAGATAAGGATAATGTCATCAATGTATCTCTTAAATAACAACATATTGTGGGCAAAAGGATTGTTGTGCCACACTGAATTGTGTTCAAGGAAGCCCAAGGCAATGCCTGCATAATCTGGACTGAATACTGAGCCCATAGGTGCCATAGCACTGACGAAGGTCTGAGGACCGAAACGTTTGCTTTTTAATTGCACCATGAGCACAGAGCACCATGAGCACAGCATGATAAAATAAAAGAAAATATATTTTTCTAAGTCTCAGTCTAAGGAGTTTTACTTCTTTTTATATACGGTGAGCGAGTCTTTTCCAGTCAAAGTTTTCCTTATATTTTTGAGACCACCGCTACCGTAGTTAAGTTTGAAGAGAGAAAAAAAGGACGAAGAAAGGCGCAACAGTTTCCTCAGTGCTTCACTATTTTGTAGGTTACCAGGGTTTGAATCGCAGGTAGGAAATTGCATGTATTCGCTGCAGCTTTCAACTTATAAGTGAATTGTTTGCAAAAGGAAAGAGAATCAAAAACTCAACTGGTGGCTGTCTGACGTTTCCCTTCAACTCTGGGCTGGCCGAATTCACGATCCACTTATTGCCCATAAACGTATGGGCAATAAGAGGCAGGGCTGGGAAATGTATGTATATTATATCGATATTGTGATGACACTAGAATACTGTCTGGGATTATGGATATCATAATAGTTTAATATGGCATAAGTGTTGTTTTCCTAGTTTTAAAGGCTGTAGAAAAGTGATGTCATTTTCTGAATTTCCGGGCTGTTCTTGCTCTCTTCTATTATTTGCCTCCCTTCACCCACTTAGTTATTATACTGTATAGGTATTACTGATGATGATTATCAAAAATCTGAGCTAACCTCAGTCCAGGGCTTCAGATTAGGAGAGGCAGCGATGTCATCGATAAGGAAACACACAGTCTTCAGCAGCACGGCGGTTGGGCGAAGGTCATCAGGGCAGGTGCTGTCTTTTCCAGCGGCGGGTCGGGAGTATTCCTTCACAGTACGCAGGGGGTCCGCCCTGGGTGGTCTGTCTCTCTCTGTACCCGCCAGTATCTCATAGCGATGCAGACAGTTCTGTGACTCTCGGAGCTGCAGCTCCCGAATGGGGCACATGAACTTGCAAATGCCGATGGGGACACTTCCCATGTCCGTCTGACCTCTAGTTTTCTCCTCTCCATCTTTCCTCCTCACTTGCTCTTGACAGTCACGGCCTCCTCGCCAATTCTCCTCCTGGCTTTGTCTCCCTGCATGTGGACCTCTCCTTTGAGAGTGGGCACTGTTTGTGGGAGGGATGCCAGTTAGAAATATCCAACAAGTTCTATCTCTGGGATGCCAATCTACACTGTAGTGTAGAATCCTCATATAAGGTGATGTAACTCTTGAGTGTATCAATGTAATATTTGTACACTCTGAGTTAGACACGTCCTCAATGCGTTCCCAACTTCACAATACATGGATTGATGATACATGATTGAAAATGTTATCAGTTTGCAGAATGGTACAGTTCAAGAAAAAGCACTAAGACTTGTTTAGAATGTTTACATAAGGGTCCTCCATTATCAATTCATTCAGAACATTTAAAGACATGGTAAAGGCTACAAATATACACTTCTATGCAAAAAAAATAAATAATTATATACACGGTTAGAAATAGCAGAGCTACCAACCTGCACACATTTTTGTGTACCAACCACGCAATTCTAGGTGTCTACTATACGCCTAGAATTGCGTGGTTGGTAGCTCTGAAATAGTACAGTATGGAAATATAGGGGGGGGGGGGGGCGTTTACGTCTTTACAGGGGATTTGAAGGAGTCAGTCTGGCTAGGGACTCACTCACATTCCTTAACGGCTGTTGGTTGGGCTTTCCATAGCCCAAACATTTAATATACCTTTTATTGAAAGGATAAGCACCTTGAGATGTCGCATCTCATTTTAGAGGGGGTCCTCAACACAGATACATTGTACAATACAGTTCACAAAACAATACGACAGTACAACCATACACACAGATTAGCACCGCGAGTCAGAACCCAATGGTAGTGAAGTTTCTGATATTAATTTTGAGCTGACCCAGGGGGTCCCGAGAGGGGCTACACACAGATAGGACAAAACAAAACGGAACAAAAGCTCTCGTAGAGTTTTTTCCCCGATTCTGACGAATCGGAGTCTAAATGTTTGGGCTAGGGCTTTCCACATTTTAGTGGCACGGGAGCGAAATGTTTAACGCCTTGCCTTCGATAACATGATTGAGTTAAGAACCAAATGAACCAGAGTCCGAACCATAGACTGTAAAAAGGTCCGAACACAGTCAACACACAGATTGGGGACGGGTCCCCTCCCAGTCGAGAGATAAACTAGCCCCAAAACGTTCCCTCAGTCCCTACGCTTATTATGTAGAATAGATCATCGTGGCCGAATGCATATCAAACGGGTCCTTGAAATGAAAAAGGCTGAGACTTGAGAATCACTCACTGCTATAAGATTCATATGTGTTTTTAGCAGAATCTGTTTGCTGTTAGCAACCAAAGCTACCCCGAATCAAGAAAATGAATGTACTTTCTCCTGCCTGTGCTTGTGTGGGATCACGAAACGGGACATTAGCTATTTAAGATGCTTGCGTCGCTATAAACATTACAATGGCACAATCATATTTCATACCAAAGAAATGTGTACATTACTACATTTAAATGTATATTTAATTTAAACTCACATGCGGCGAGGGGCTCTCCTCCTGCTGCTCATTGGTTACCGTTGTCAGAGTGTGTGCCGTAACTTTCCGGCACGAGCCAATGAAAACGAGTCTTCATTGTTTTGGTGTGTCACATCCGGAACACAAATTTGTAGCGCCAGTGGTGCCCATAGGTGGCGCCCCAGCTCTATGGTGGCGCCACGGGTGCGTACTGAAAAGTTGTTTTATGAATAATTTAATATTTAAAATAAAAATAGCATGAAATACAATTCAATGTACTTCATCAACAGTAAAAGGTTGGTCTCCAGACGGATACCATATATAATATAGCCCCTTTTTATTTTAACAGAACAAATCAAGTGCCAGTTAATTTGTACCATACAGTTTTGGGAATAGGCCTACTGGACAAACTGGAAGTGCAGAGATATAGGCTTGATTATTACTTAGTGTTGCACTGCATTCTGAATCTGAATAGTTCTGACTTTCATTTAAAGGACCCCCAGTTTTATATGCATTAGGGCCACAAACTGTTATAAAAACATGTAGGTTCCATTATCTACACAGATCCGTAACGCTATACTGTGCAAAGTTTTCAATAAAACAAAGGCAAACGTTCAGTCATAGGTGCCTTTTGCACCAAGAACTAAATAAAGCTTAGGGTTAATCAAGGATTTGTTGATCAAGGATTAATTCTAATTAGAGTTGTGTTGCACCACTTGATAAACCTTACATAAAACTTGATTTAAACCAGATTAAGGTTTAATCTTTCTTGGTGCCCTAGACACCAACTCCAAAAACCCAAGGGTGTTGGACTTCAACCATCATCCAAAACCATCTGCAGCAAATTTGTAAAAAAAAAAAAAAAAAACAAGTGTAAAAATGTACCAAGTTGTACAGTGTACACCAACACAGAGGATTTTTTATCAACACAGGGATTTTTAACGCTGGCGGCATTTAGGACCTCTCCAGTTGCTGCAGTAGGCTATACTCTGAAATTTGAGACATGTATGCCATTACAAATAAATCTGTTCATGTGCATCAGCTATTGGGCTAATCATGAAGTTAATTCAGATGCTCATCCATAAAAATAAACTTCAGACAACCACCATGCTGGAAAGTTGGTTCAAGAGACTGCTAGGACATGGAATTTTACTGCACAACAGCGTTTATTACAAAATTACAATAAAAGTTAAGTTTAATACACAAATATATATACAATAGAACTACATGCGGTTTCATGTGACAAACTCATCTTCAGGTCTCTAATATACAACAGTGGGTGACAGGTGGGGTGCAGTACTTAGTTTAGACAGTTTTTGGTTTAGACTAGTCATTGGTTAGACCAGTCATTAGTCCTACATCTACAACCTATCTCAAACCCTCACCCTAACCTCCCACGAGGCAGCACACCTAAACCTAACCGTAACCCATGTCTAACAAATGCTATGTCTAACCAAAGTATGCACCCCAGTGACATGGGTCCTTCACTTGGAGCCGCGCAGCTCCTGGATCCTGTCTGGGCCCAGGTGTTCTTCCGCCAAGGCCTGCTGGGTGTGGATGGCATGACGACTGACCAACCCCGACAACTCCAGCAGCCCTGAAAAGCCTCTGAATAAAAAGATGCACAATACATTGTGATCAGAAATATGCAAGCTTAGCTGAGGGCCTAGCCCTAGTCACATTTTAATCATTTTCAACTGGTATTCGTATGTTATGGCTTCTCCCAGTTGCTGGACTACAGTGAAATAGTCAGTGGTAATTTATGAGTGTATAAATATAACCAAATGGGCCTGTAACACTGAGGATTTTACGCAGTATTATTTGACGTGGGCATGCTTACTCAGACAGCTCGTGACTGATATCCTTTGAAGCCTTTTTAATTTCTCTCAGGCATGTCACACAATTGGTGTTGTCTTGATCACCATGCGTGCAGTCCATCAGGATCCTCTCACCGTCCTTCAGGAAAACTTCTGCTTTATCTGGTGTTGAGGAGATCCACAGCTTACAACAGAGTTCCAACACAGGTCAGGTCCGTGGAAACCTTGTACTGCATGTGCAAAACTATAACTTTTCAGGAAATTCAAAACATTGCCTATGTTCCAATGGATTCAATGTGGTAATTTAGTCACACTTGGCATCATTGTGCAGTTTGAAAATAATTTCTAAAATAGCAAATCTACAAGCTCACATTGTGAGCTGATAGATCAGCTAGTTTCAGTAAATTTTGCAAAACTGGAATGCAACAAGTCTAAAATAGGCTATGAAAAAAAGATATGGAGCTACAAGGTTTCTGCCCAATAACACTACTTTACGTTAACATGTCATTGTTCTGTCCGACAGATTACCAAGACTATCCCAAACCCTAACCTCAGACATAACCGGCCATGTAGTTTGCCAACCCTAACCTCAGTCTTAACCGGCCACGTAGGTCAGACTTATGGGCAGTCCCCACTTTGAGACATGCATTTCCTCCTGGGGATCAATATAATAAAACATGATTGATGGATGCCCCCAAACCACGATCATAGTAAAATGAAAATCCATCAAAATTACATTTTAAGAAGACTTAAACTTTGATTATACTAGTCAACACCAACCCAAAAATTCCATTCTGTCCCCTTCGATGTGGATGTTCTTTATAGGAAGCTCATGTCGGGTGGTGTCAATGGCAGAGGCGAAAGATTTAAAATCTTCTGTGAAAAGCTTGGCAGCATCAACCACTGGCTCCAATGCTGCAATCTGGAATATTAGTGGAATGAAAAGTATAACAGGTTACAATTTTGGTTAAAGGAGTAGTTAATCTGACTAAACAGTTTACAAGAAAGCACCCACACCCAAAATATAAAGCCAGGTGTTGGACAGAACAACACATAAAAATAGAGTCTGTACACTAGATAATTCACCCATAATCATTTTAATGGATTGATCCATTACTGCAAGTGTGAACACAGTTCACTAGGGCAATGCACCAGGACGTCAGAGGAAAGTGGAATACAAACATTGGAATAAATGCATTATTTACACAATCCTGTAGTTTGTTGTACATGAGTGCCAATGTACCATCTATAAAGAATGCTTTATACAGAGACCAACATGCAAGGCAACGACACAAGTGATGGCTGATGGAACTTTTGAGTATTGGAGTTTGGAGCATGACCACAGCAGTGTGTGGACTTTTTCTATCCTAAATGAACACAGGTCATTCTAAACCTTTATTTGATTAGGGTAACCTGTAAATCCAGCAGCTCATTCAGACTTCTCTCCTTCTCCGTCTGGAGGTACTGCCTCTTCATCTCCTGGACCTCCTTACGTAGACGGTCATCTGCTTCCATCTCCTCCCGGAGCCGTGCATCCATCTCTGCCCTCAGCTTTGCATTATTGTGCCCCATCTGGACCCCAAAGAGCACAGAAATAGACATTAACCATGAAGGTAATATTCATTGACAAAGCAATGAACTCCAACTGTGACAGCCAATGAAAAAGAAATGACTTGTTGGTATCACTTAAATGTACATTACTACAAGGTCTAGTTTAACAACCAACATGCAGTCAAAATGTGTCAGTAGCATTTTATTATGAGTCACCAGTCCTAATTATAGTTACAGTATATCACCTTTGCTGTGAGGTAAGCCAACAGGAACGTGTTCATCTCGATGTCGTCCTTATCGTTCTCTGGGTTTTTCTCAGCTTCCAGAACATTCTGTATTGCAGTGTTCTCTAAAGCACAGGCAATTATTTGCAATTACTACTAGTACAAACAATTTTGAACGCATGCATAATTACAGACAAAGTACAGGATAAGTAGCAACTAGACTAGAGAACACAGGCATATAGTTTGTAGACAATACACATTGATGTTTTGATCACTTTGAATGAGTTACCATTAATCACAGACAAGTCGTAATCAGGGCGGTGGTGTCCTCCTTCAGTGAATGTGGACTGCAGCATACTTGCACTCACAAAAGAAGATTCTAGATTTGACATTGCTGAGGGCAAACAGTACAGTGGTCAATTATAGCTCAACTCAAACTACATGTCTTGCAAAACAATACTGTGTAGATATTAGATGAAGAAATCAACTTTTTTCGAATCAAATGGACGCTCCAGGGAGTCCCTCTGAGTGCTCATGCAGTCATTTTAGGAGCTGCGTTTCCATTGAAAATGAAGGGAAATGTTTGGCAAAGGTTCAAAAATCACCTTTGCTGTGAGGTAAGCAAACAGGAAAATTCCCTTTTTATCATTCCAGCATTCTACTGTAGGAGAAATACTGAAGATGAAGGTAAACATGTACAGGTCTCTTTAACCCCCTGTCACATAAAAGTAGCCACAGCTTTTTAGACAATAGACTGCCAGAGTAAAGAAGAAATACAATATGTCAGCCAGATGACAGTAATAAATAGATTTTTCCATTTGTTACATCACTGCAAAACATGTGAAAATACATTAAAGCCATAAGGTAAAAATGTCATAACCATGTATACAATATAAAATGATATATGTCTACAAAGAAATATGATTAGAACTTTTTCATAAATGTTTGTGTGCATTTTCCACCCCAGAATATTCTGGAAAGCTCTACATTTACAGCACAGGAAATACTTACGGGTTGGAAAAGCCAGGGGGGCCATGGACCGTCTTGGCGGTGTACCCACCTTCGGGTTGGAACACCCAGGTTTAGGCGAGGAGGGTCTTGGATTGGCAAAGCCAGGTTTAGGTGAGGAAGGTCTTGGTTTGGCAAAGACAGGTTTAGGTGAGGAGGGTCTTGGTTTGGCAAAGACGGGTTTAGGTGAGGAGGGTCTTGGTGGTACAACGACAGACTCATTGGCCGAGTTACTCTGTTAACAGTTAAAGGACTCAATTTTTTTTATAGAGGTCTTGAAACCTAGCCAATTTGCAACTCTTGTTTTATAATGGGTTGAATCTAGAATTTCTGATCCGCTTGTATTAGACGTTAACCCATTCTGAACGGGAACCCATTTTGGTGTCAGCATTACGTTATGCTTTAGCTATTGAAGAATAGCAGATCTACAAGCTTTTTTTCAAAAATAGCAGACCTACAAGCTCTTAGCGTGCCACTCGGTGACACGCTAAGAGCTTGTAGGTCTGCTATTTTTGAAAAATCAAAGAACGACTGACATTTTTTAGAATCTGATCTCAGGTCAGAATGGGTTGATCAGACCAGTGTGTGTCCAGTGGAAACCTCGTATGAATCTGATCTCAGGTCAGAATGGTTAAACTCACCAACATTGCAGCTGTAGGGCAAGCTTGAATTATCCTCTTTCAATCTGCAAAGCGTTTGTTTCATAAAAAATGTATGAGCTACTTTGTCAACAAATTCCATGCAAACGATTTATTTTCTAAGTGATTGGAAGTGCTCAAAGTCACTGCGTATTCACCCGTTTCGTATTTACACATAATGCAGGAGGCAGAAGACATCATTTTAATGAAAACAAGCACTTCCAAACGCCAACACAAACAAATATCACCTGCATGGAATTTATTGACAGAAACATCACTATGGTGGAATTTGTATGAATCAAACACTTTGCAGATTGAAAGGGGATCATTCAAGCTTGCCCTAAAGCTGCAATGTTGGCGAGTTTAATACAAGCAGATCGGAAATTTCAATTTGATCTATGGGCTGTCAATGGAGAGTATTGCAACTCTAGATTCAACAGAATCTATTGTTGCAAATTGCAGCTACCAGAAACCTATTTTACATGTTCATTGTTTAATGCTTATCGTTTGCATCAGTGGGTGGTTCTTTTTACATTCTAATTCATAATAATAAAGTTTCCTGCATTACCTTTGACAGACTTCCCGTCTTCCCGACAACAGGTTGTAAATAGCGAGACTTCACAATTATTCCACTGCCTGAAGAGATATCAAGTTAAATTATTATAGATATGCCCAAAACAGTCCACATTTGACACGTTTCCAAATTATAATCCATTACAAGAACTCTCGAGAATCGAAAAATACATCTACTAGAGTCTAAATCTTAGGCTATTATGTTCCCCATATTTATAGCTTCGTGAAAGTGAATGAAGGGATAGCCTACTGCTGAAACAGAAAGTTTGATGTAAGTAGGTAAAAGTCGATATGGAAATGAAAAATGCTAATTTCATATTTAGCCAAAGAATCGTGTTATCAACTTCTGCATTTTACTTTTCGTTAACAGTGTGGCGTGTGGGCTCATTTTACTCACCTTTTGTTTTCTTCTTTACAACAGCACTGTCATCTTTGGAGGTCGCACTTTTGGAACTGAAATCAAAAGCAATTCGTGGCCAGTTAGTTCATCAACAACCGGAAAGCTAAAACTAACTTATGCTAATGCTATGCCAGTATGCCCTACTTGGACGCGTGCGCTCCTAAACATTACCCAAAACAGCTGACCGATAATGCATTTTACATTCCCGGGCAGAAAACGATCAGATGTTACCTTTTATTTTCTGTGGACGTTTTAAGAGTACTCGGACCCATAGTTGTTCTCCTGGACGCCATGATTCGAAGATAGCCGCCTGTGCGTGTGCGTCACCGAATAAAGCAACGGTGGAAACTCAAACAAGTCACATGAAATTTATACGGTCCTACATATGCGGAAGTGCTCATTCTAAGCCAATGGGTGGGGCTCCGTCTTTTGAGCTAATTTAGAACTTCCTGTCTGAGAGCTAGCTAATTTAAGACATCCGGTTGCCTTCAGAATAAAATAAGGTTATTTAATTAATAATTATTACATTACATTATTAGTATTATTATTACATTACAGTTATTGTAAAGACACACATTATGTTTCTGTGTAAAAATAAGTAATTAAATAACATCAAAAAGTTATCTAAATGGATAAATGCTATTCACTGGAGTGAATATTCTATTATATTCTAAAAACGACTTATAAATCCTAAAGCCTTGTTTATACTTCACTGTGCAACGGTCCTATGCTGGACAATAGCAGATATGCAAACTCACAGCACATCTCATTCAAGACACTGAACTTGCAGATCTGCCATTTTTGAACACACTATAAAGTTAACCATTTATCATGCTGCTCTACGTGGCACTGCATTCTGTGACATTAAACCAAATGGCATTTTCCACTCTATGACACTACTGTTCTACATTTTTGTCTAATAAAATAGGCTATTAATTTAATCAATCAAACTGCATTAACTAACAGAGATACTACTAACCAAGCTATCCATGTCAACATGCTCTATAGGAGTCTCAATAACAGGTATAAGTAACGTTTAATGTTTAGTAATGTTTAATGTAGCAGAAGAGGCCATTCATTGAACAGAGTTTTGCACAATTTTAACATCCCAGATCGATTGAAATATGAATCTACTGTGCTGTGCTACACCATGATATATTAAGAGTACAATAACATTCCATTGTGAATAAAAACCTATTAGGCTAACCACAGTGTAATGCTAAAGGTTTCATCACAGGGCTGTCTGCTTCATGTAATATCACTAAAAGTGTTGTTGGTGACAGTTATATGAGTTGGAAGCATTAAGACCCATTTTAACCCTCAATGGCTTCCTTTCTGACAAATAACGTTATTGTAAAAAAAAAAAAAGATTCACGCGTTCATATGTAGCTATTTTGCATTAGAAGCGGATGGGACCAAGGGACCCGGATGTAACGTAAGAGGACTACAATAGATTCGCGGTTAAATCTCGCGGGCGTGGCCTCACACCGGAAGGAAGTGCCGCCGCCCTCAAATACGGAAGAGACGCGTGGAGGTAGGTTTGGTCAGTGTTTGTTTGGAACGTGCCACGTCACCATCGCGGGTCCGTCTTCGGAGCAAGTAAGTGATTAAATGTTATTTAATACTTAACGCTGTTGTTGTTTGTGTGTTCAAACGTCTATCACTTGAAGTTACTTGTTATGATGTTTATATATGATGTTTGTACGAAACTGTAAAACAGTGTTTCAGTAGCCGAATGGTTAGTGTCGAAGGTTTATAAACAACTATGCCCGGCCTCAATGTTTACTAACCGTCGACAGTACCCACTCGACTACCGAAACACGGCTTTAAAGAGTAGTATTTACATATCTAAACACAACAAGTAACTTCAAAAGTGATAACATGTTTGAGCCACGGACCACCATTTCACATTAATAGACTCTCACAATGGTGGTCAGTGGCTCAAATGGGTCTGAGAGACTAGATGGCCTCAAATGGTGGTCCGTGGCTCAAACGCTGAATAAATAATCGACTAGAGGTGAAAATAGTATTGTTTGGTAGGTAAAAGGACAAACATTCTGTGAAAATTGGCACGAAGCAACAAACATTCTTTGAAATTGGTGGGAAACGATCCCGGGCACTCATGTTAACAAAGCTCAGTCACTAACCACTATGCTACAATCAGCATTATATAATCAAAGGATCAAAAGTAGCAATCTTCTACATTCTCTAATTGTGTAGTTTTTTTGGAAATTAAGCAGATGCTTAACAACAATTGAACTATTGAGAGTGTAAAGATCTACTATTGGGGTCAATTTGGTTACCTAAATTAAATTGCTCTGTATTGTGACAGTAATCATTGCTATAGTGTGTGTTCAGTAACAGTGTTAAATAGCTCTATAGTGTGACAGTAATCATTGCTATAGTGTGTGTTCAGTAACAGTGTTAAATAGCTCTATATTGTGACAGTAATCATTGCTATAGTGTGTGTGTTCAGTAACAGTGTTAAATAGCTCTATATTGTGACAGTAATCATTGCTATAGTGTGTGTTCAGTAACAGTGTTAAATAGCTCTATATTGTGACAGTAATCATTGCTATAGTGTGTGTTCAGTAACAGTGTTAAATAGCTCTATAGTGTGACAGTAATCATTGCTATAGTGTGTGTTCAGTAACTTGCAACACAGCAGCCAAGTATATGCAGAACACATATACACGCATTTGACATAACACAAACAACAAGACAATTTACATACATAAAGACATGAAGAAAAGAGCAATATCCACCGCTTAGATTATCCTGTGGCTACTACAACTCCTGATTAAACCCTTTTCTATTTATTAAAGAGCTGGAGAGACAGGAATATTCCTGTTACTGAACACACACTATAGCAATTATTACTGTCACAATAACTTTGTACTTTTGCTAGTGATGTTTGTGTGCAACATTTGAGCTGGTGTCAAGTCACCTTAATTCAAGTGATAGATTATATACAGGGGCATGCCATATGGTCTACCTGCACAGCCTTTGTGATTACTGGTAGATCACGATGTACCTTTTGGGCACCCCTGCAATACAGGATTCCTGTCCAGAATTGTTTTTTATTAAATATAGAGGGTTTAAGTGTAGGGTTTGTCATGTTGGTGTTCTCTATAACTTTTCGTCCTGGGCATGACGTTAAACTGTCCAGTGTAACTCCAAGTTACATGGGGTGGGTATGGTTTGAGAGTTTGTGATGCTCAGTTCTTTTTTTGCGTCTCGGTTCCTCAGGTGGAAGCTGCATAGTTGGGTTTTTGATGGGTTGGGTTTCAAGTGGCTGGTCGTTTGTTTAGATATTGAAAAGGAGGGGGGCGAGCGCGCTACCTTGTGGGAGGCCGTTCTTTTCGGCTTTCCATTTACTCCTCTGGTCATTTAACTGAACATAGAAGCGCCTGTTGTTGAGGAGGCTTTTCCTGACCATTGTGCGGTGTTGGACAGTGTCGTAGGCAGCAGAGAGATCTCTGAATGCTGCTCCAGTTATTTGTTTCCCCTCAAACCCATCCTCAATGTGTTGGGTGAGGTTGAGCTCTGTCCAGCACAGGAGCGGCTGGGACGGAAACCAGCTTGGTCTTTAGTCAGCTTGGTATCTATGAGTGGCAACAAGGCGTTGGAGTAGCAGCTTCTCATATAGCCTTGTAGGTGATGCAGAGGGAAATGGGTCGGTAGCTCTTTGTGGATAATGGGTCTATGCCAGGTTTAGGGATTGCAACCACGTTGGCCTTTTCCCAAACAGAAGGGATGGTTTTCTGTGCTATGCATGTGTTCAGCATCCCCACAAGCCAGGTCTTTGCGTTGGGTCCCAGGTGCTGTAACATTTCTGCCAGTAGGTCATCAATCCCTGCTGCTTTTCCGGGTTTCAACTTTCCCATTGCAGTTTCAAGTTCTTCTAGGTCGAAGGGTTTGGTTTGAGGGCTGGCTGATTGTGGTTGGTCTGATACCACTGTGCGATGGTATTCTCCTGTGGGTCGGTGGCGGTCTTGGTCACAACTGGTGGCCAACAGTTGTAACCAACACCGCCACCGACCCACATAGAATACCATCGCACAGTGGTATCAGACCAACCACAATCAGCCAGCCCTCAAACCAAACCCTTCGACTTAGAAGAACGTGAAACTGCAATGGGAAAGTTGAAACCCGGAAAAGCAGCAGGGATTGATGGCATACTGGCAGAAATGATACAGCACCTGGGACCTATCGCAAGGACCTGGCTTGTGGGGATGCTGAACACATGCATAGCACAGAAAACCATCCCTTCTGTTTGGAAAAAGGCTGGAGTAGTTGCAATCCCTAAACCTGGCAAAGACCCATTATCCCCGAAGAGCTACCGACCCATTTCCCTCCTCTGCATCACCTACAAGCTCTATGAGAGGCACTACAATTTCTGAACAGACTATATTTACATCAATATGTCTGGGTCCCCACCTACTCACTCAGGGTTGACGTGTCACACCTGCAGTGATGGGAGGGGCACCAAAATGTGGTATTTTGATTGTTTAATGGGGGCACTCCCTTAGTATAAAAGTGTATGTTTTGTGTACACATGACCTGATGAAGATCAAATGGATCGAAACGCTGTCAGTATTTCAACAAAGAACGTCTTTCTTATACCTGTGGTGTGCGGGCTCCATCCAATACCTACACCAGTTGTGATGCAACAGAGTTTGCTGTGACCGTTGTGAATTATGGGTGGTGTGGTTTTTGCCAAGACGGTGGATTGTGGCCCATGCCTTCCTGCTGTTATTTGACATGTTGGTGTTCTCTATATCTTTTCGTCCTGGGCATGACGTTAAACTGTTCCGTTCGAGAGGACCAGCGACCCTCGAATGTAAACGGCCACGAAAGGAAATTATGTGTGTGTGAGGTGTTCTCTATAGGTTGGGTTTCAGGTGGTTGTATTGTAGTAGCTTGACATTTCTTGGAGGGCACTTTCAAGGACAGACTCAATCTTCTGGAAGTCTGCTTGTTGGGTCGTAATGCAGAGGTTGTCGGCGTAGATGAAACGCTGGCATTAGGCATTGGGTAGTGGCTGGTCGTTTGTGTAGATATTGAAAAGGAGGGGGGCGAGCACGCTACCTTGTTGGAGGCCGTTCTTTTGGGCTTTCCATTTACTCCTCTGGTCATTTAACTGGACATAGAAGCGCCTGTTGTTGAGGAGGCTTTTCCTGACCATTGTGCGGTGTTGGACAGTGTCGTAGGCAGCAGAGAGATCTCTGAATGCTGCTCCAGTTATTTGTTTCCCCTCAAACCCATCCTCAATGTGTTGGGTGAGGTTGAGCTCTGTCCAGCACAGGAGCGGCTGGGACGGAAACCAGCTTGGTCTTTAGTCAGCTTGGTATCTATGAGTGGCAACAAGGCGTTGGAGTAGCAGCTTCTCATATAGCCTTGTAGGTGATGCAGAGGGAAATGGGTCGGTAGCTCTTTGTGGATAATGGGTCTTTGCCAGGTTTAGGGATTGCAACCACTTTGGCCTTTTCCCAGACAGAAGGGATGGTTTTCTGTGCTATGCATGTGTTCAGCATCCCCACAAGCCAGGTCTTTGCGTTGGGTCCCAGGTGCTGTAACATTTCTGCCAGTAGGTCATCAATCCCTGCTGCTTTTCCGGGTTTCAACTTTCCCATTGCAGTTTCAAGTTCTTCTAGGTCGAAGGGTTTGGTTTGAGGGCTGGCTGATTGTGGTTGGTCTGATACCACTGTGCGATGGTATTCTCCTGTGGGTCGGTGGCGGTCTTGGTCACAACTGGTGGCCAACAGTTGTAACCAACACCGCCACCGACCCACATAGAATACCATCGCACAGTGGTATCAGACCAACCACAATCAGCCAGCCCTCAAACCAAACCCTTCGACTTAGAAGAACGTGAAACTGCAATGGGAAAGTTGAAACCCGGAAAAGCAGCAGGGATTGATGGCATACTGGCAGGAATGATACAGCACCTGGGACCTATCGCAAGGACCTGGCTTGTGGGGATGCTGAACACATGCATAGCACAGAAAACCATCCCTTCTGTTTGGAAAAAGGCTGGAGTAGTTGCAATCCCTAAACCTGGCAAAGACCCATTATCCCCGAAGAGCTACCGACCCATTTCCCTCCTCTGCATCACCTACAAGCTCTATGAGAGGCACTACAATTTCTGAACAGACTATATTTACATCAATATGTCTGGGTCCCCACCTACTCACTCAGGGTTGACGTGTCACACCTGCAGTGATGGGAGGGGCACCAAAATGTGGTATTTTGATTGTTTAATGGGGGCACTCCCTTAGTATAAAAGTGTATGTTTTGTGTACACATGACCTGATGAAGATCAAATGGATCGAAACGCTGTCAGTATTTCAACAAAGAACGTCTTTCTTATACCTGTGGTGTGCGGGCTCCATCCAATACCTACACCAGTTGTGATGCAACAGAGTTTGCTGTGACCGTTGTGAATTATGGGTGGTGTGGTTTTTGCCAAGACGGTGGATTGTGGCCCATGCCTTCCTGCTGTTATTTGACATGTTGGTGTTCTCTATATCTTTTCGTCCTGGGCATGACGTTAAACTGTTCCGTTCGAGAGGACCAGCGACCCTCGAATGTAAACGGCCACGAAAGGAAATTATGTGTGTGTGAGGTGTTCTCTATAGGTTGGGTTTCAGGTGGTTGTATTGTAGTAGCTTGACATTTCTTGGAGGGCACTTTCAAGGACAGACTCAATCTTCTGGAAGTCTGCTTGTTGGGTCGTAATGCAGAGGTTGTCGGCGTAGATGAAACGCTGGCATTAGGCATTGGGTAGTGGCTGGTCGTTTGTGTAGATATTGAAAAGGAGGGGGGCGAGCACGCTACCTTGTTGGAGGCCGTTCTTTTGGGCTTTCCATTTACTCCTCTGGTCATTTAACTGGACATAGAAGCGCCTGTTGTTGAGGAGGCTTTTCCTGACCATTGTGCGGTGTTGGACAGTGTCGTAGGCAGCAGAGAGATCTCTGAATGCTGCTCCAGTTATTTGTTTCCCCTCAAACCCATCCTCAATGTGTTGGGTGAGGTTGAGCTCTGTCCAGCACAGGAGCGGCTGGGACGGAAACCAGCTTGGTCTTTAGTCAGCTTGGTATCTATGAGTGGCAACAAGGCGTTGGAGTAGCAGCTTCTCATATAGCCTTGTAGGTGATGCAGAGGGAAATGGGTCGGTAGCTCTTTGTGGATAATGGGTCTTTGCCAGGTTTAGGGATTGCAACCACTTTGGCCTTTTCCCAGACAGAAGGGATGGTTTTCTGTGCTATGCATGTGTTCAGCATCCCCACAAGCCAGGTCTTTGCGTTGGGTCCCAGGTGCTGTAACATTTCTGCCAGTAGGTCATCAATCCCTGCTGCTTTTCCGGGTTTCAACTTTCCCATTGCAGTTTCAAGTTCTTCTAGGTCGAAGGGTTTGGTTTGAGGGCTGGCTGATTGTGGTTGGTCTGATACCACTGTGCGATGGTATTCTCCTGTGGGTCGGTGGCGGTCTTGGTCACAACTGGTGGCCAACAGTTGTAACCAACACCGCCACCGACCCACATAGAATACCATCGCACAGTGGTATCAGACCAACCACAATCAGCCAGCCCTCAAACCAAACCCTTCGACTTAGAAGAACGTGAAACTGCAATGGGAAAGTTGAAACCCGGAAAAGCAGCAGGGATTGATGGCATACTGGCAGAAATGATACAGCACCTGGGACCTATCGCAAGGACCTGGCTTGTGGGGATGCTGAACACATGCATAGCACAGAAAACCATCCCTTCTGTTTGGAAAAAGGCTGGAGTAGTTGCAATCCCTAAACCTGGCAAAGACCCATTATCCCCGAAGAGCTACCGACCCATTTCCCTCCTCTGCATCACCTACAAGCTCTATGAGAGGCACTACAATTTCTGAACAGACTATATTTACATCAATATGTCTGGGTCCCCACCTACTCACTCAGGGTTGACGTGTCACACCTGCAGTGATGGGAGGGGCACCAAAATGTGGTATTTTGATTGTTTAATGGGGGCACTCCCTTAGTATAAAAGTGTATGTTTTGTGTACACATGACCTGATGAAGATCAAATGGATCGAAACGCTGTCAGTATTTCAACAAAGAACGTCTTTCTTATACCTGTGGTGTGCGGGCTCCATCCAATACCTACACCAGTTGTGATGCAACAGAGTTTGCTGTGACCGTTGTGAATTATGGGTGGTGTGGTTTTTGCCAAGACGGTGGATTGTGGCCCATGCCTTCCTGCTGTTATTTGACATGTTGGTGTTCTCTATATCTTTTCGTCCTGGGCATGACGTTAAACTGTTCCGTTCGAGAGGACCAGCGACCCTCGAATGTAAACGGCCACGAAAGGAAATTGTGTGTGTGAGGTGTTCTCTATAGGTTGGGTTTCAGGTGGTTGTATTGTAGTAGCTTGACATTTCTTGGAGGGCACTTTCAAGGACAGACTCAATCTTCTGGAAGTCTGCTTGTTGGGTCGTAATGCAGAGGTTGTCGGCGTAGATGAAACGCTGGCATTAGGCATTGGGTAGTGGCTGGTCGTTTGTGTAGATATTGAAAAGGAGGGGGGCGAGCACGCTACCTTGTTGGAGGCCGTTCTTTTGGGCTTTCCATTTACTCCTCTGGTCATTTAACTGGACATAGAAGCGCCTGTTGTTGAGGAGGCTTTTCCTGACCATTGTGCGGTGTTGGACAGTGTCGTAGGCAGCAGAGAGATCTCTGAATGCTGCTCCAGTTATTTGTTTCCCCTCAAACCCATCCTCAATGTGTTGGGTGAGGTTGAGCTCTGTCCAGCACAGGAGCGGCTGGGACGGAAACCAGCTTGGTCTTTAGTCAGCTTGGTATCTATGAGTGGCAACAAGGCGTTGGAGTAGCAGCTTCTCATATAGCCTTGTAGGTGATGCAGAGGGAAATGGGTCGGTAGCTCTTTGTGGATAATGGGTCTTTGCCAGGTTTAGGGATTGCAACCACTTTGGCCTTTTCCCAGACAGAAGGGATGGTTTTCTGTGCTATGCATGTGTTCAGCATCCCCACAAGCCAGGTCTTTGCGTTGGGTCCCAGGTGCTGTAACATTTCTGCCAGTAGGTCATCAATCCCTGCTGCTTTTCCGGGTTTCAACTTTCCCATTGCAGTGGTATCAGACCAACCACAATCAGCCAGCCCTCAAACCAAACCCTTCGACCTAGAAGAACGTGAAACTGCAATGGGAAAGTTGAAACCCGGAAAAGCAGCAGGGATTGATGGCATACTGGCAGAAATGATACAGCACCTGGGACCTATCGCAAGGACCTGGCTTGTGGGGATGCTGAACACATGCATAGCACAGAAAACCATCCCTTCTGTTTGGAAAAAGGCTGGAGTAGTTGCAATCCCTAAACCTGGCAAAGACCCATTATCCCCGAAGAGCTACCGACCCATTTCCCTCCTCTGCATCACGTCTTTCTTATACCTGTGGTGTGCGGGCTCCATCCAATACCTACACCAGTTGTGATGCAACAGAGTTTGCTGTGACCGTTGTGAATTATGGGTGGTGTGGTCTTTGCCAAGACGGTGGATTGTGGCCCATGCCTTCCTGCTGTTATTTGTCATTATGGTGTTCTCTATATCTTTTCGTCCTGGGCATGACGTTAAACTGTTCCGTTCGAGAGGACCGGCGACCCTCGAATGTAAACGGCCACGAAAGGAAACTGTGTGTGTGAGGTGTTCTCTATCATTTCATTCCAGACTTCACTGTCTATCTCCTGTGTTTTCCATTCATCTTGAGCGTTACACAGTCGTCTGATGTGCGGGGGGAGGTGCCGGCTAGCGCATAAAGGCACGGACGGGACAGGTGTTGTCTTGACCCATCCCGTGATGATGCGACAGGTGTCATTTAGGGCTGTGTCGACCAATTTGGTGTGACGTGATCGGCTCCAGCTTGAGCAGGCATACTCTGCTGTAGAGAAAGACAGGGCCATGGCAGTTGCACGGATTGTTTGTGGGTCTGCGCCCCACTTGGGAGTTCACTAGTTTTCACAGGATGTTATTGTGGGTGTTGACCGTGGCTTTTGTGTTCTCCAGGTGTTTTTTTGAAGAAGAGTGTCCTGTCCAGTGTAACTCCAAGATACATGGGGTGGGTATGGTTGGAGAGTTTGTGACCATCCCAAGTGACGCTCAGTTCTTTTCTCGCGTCTCGGTTCCTCAGGTGGAAGCTGCATAGTTGGGTTTGTGTGTCTTTCTTTTTCTGTCTTTCTTTCTTAGGACGGAGATCAAGGTAGACGCCATAGGAAGGCTCAACACTAGCCGATGCCCCTAGAGATCCATCCCAAAGCTTCCCTCAGGGAGCACAGCAAGCCAGCTAGCCAGCAAGCCTGCCCAGTCAGCCAACGCAGCCAGTCAGCTCCGCCAGTCAGCCAGTGTAGAAAGTCAGGCTGCCAAGCCAGAGCATATCAGCCCTTGCAGTCAGCCATTGCAGCCATACCAGCCTTGCTCAGTCAGCTCAGCCAGGCCTCTCTTGAGGCCTGGCTCTCTGTCTGCCTGGCCCGGTCTGCCCTGCCCTGCCTTGCAGCAACAGAACCAGCCTTTCTGGAAAGCCAGCCAGCTCAGAATGCGAGCTGAGCAAGCCAGTGCAGCAGCAAGCCCAGACTAGGTTACCGCAGCCTTACTGTGCAGCCACAGCCACTCAGTCTAGACCAGCAGGAGCTGGCCAGGCTCCAACCCTTGCAGCGCAGCCTTAGGCCGGACAGTCCCCCTGCCTGCACTTTGTTGCCTTCCTGGCCTGTCTGCCTGCCTAGGCGCCTCGGTCTTCCTGTCTGTCTGCCTTGGCCTGCCAGTCTGAAACTGGTTTAGACTAACTGCGTGCTTGCCAGCTGCGCTGGCTTGCTGAGCTCGTATTCTGAGCTGGCTGGCTTGCCAGCAAGGCTGGTTCTGTTGCTGCAAGGCAGGGCGGGGCAGACCGGGCCAGGCAGACAGAGAGCCAGGCCTCGAGAGAGGCCTGGCTGAGCTGACTGAGCAAGGCTGGTATGGCTACAATGGTTGACTGCAAGGGCTGATGTGCGCTGGCTTGGCAGCCTGACTTTCTACACTGGCTGACTGGCGGAGCTGGCTGGCTTGCTGGACTCCCTGAGGGAAGCTTTGGGATGGATCTCTAGGGGCATCGGCTTGTGTTGAGCCTTCCAACGGCGTCTACCTTGATCTTCGTCCTAAGAAAGAAAGACAGAAAAAGAAACACACACACAAACTCAACTATGCAGCTTCCACATGAGGAAGGCAGGCAGGCACGCAGGCAGGCACAAGCTGCCTGCGTGCTTGCTTCGCCCTCCAGTTGCTGCTCCAGTTATTTGTTTTCCCTCAAACCCATCCTCAATGTGTTGGGTGAGGTTGAGCTCTGTCCAGCACAGGACGGGACGGAAACCAGCTTGGTCTTTAGTCAGCTTGGTGTCTATGAGTGGTATGAGGCGTTGGAGTAGCAGCCTCTCTTGTAGGTGATGCAGAGGAGGGAAATGGGTCGGTAGCTCTTTGAGGATGATGGGTCTTTGCCAGGTTTGGGGATTGCAACCACTTTGGCTTTTCTCCAGACAGAAGGGATGGTTTTCTGTGCCATGCATGTGTTCAGCATCCCCACGAGCCAGGTCTTTGCGTTAGGTTCCAGGTGCTGTATAATTTCTGCCAGTATGTCATCAATCCCTGCTGCTTTTCCGGGTTTCAACTTTCCCATTGCAGTTTTGAGTTCTTCTAGGTCGAAGGGTTTGGTTTGAGGGCTGGCTGATTGTGGTTGGTCTGATACCACTGTGCGATGGTATTCTCCTGTGGGTCGTGGCGGTGTTGGTTACGACTGTTGGCCACCAGTTGTGATGCAACAGAGTTCGCTGTGACCGTTGTGAATTATGGGTGGCTCCCTGAGGTCCTTGATCGCCATTGGGTCCAACAGTGGTCATTGAAGCGTGCACACACATGCACACATGCACCTACACACACAGGGGCACATGCGTATGCACACCTGGACCTTTAAATGAACAACAACACAAAAACTAAGGCACTGGTGTCGGACTTCTGGTTTACCGGAACGGGGTTCAACTCCCTGCAGTGCCCTGCTCAATGTGTTGTATTTCATTCATTGGTCCATGGTCTCAGGTCATTGAGCGGCGCGCTATAGTGTGCGATTCTTCATCATTGTTGAGGATTTTTTAAAGGTGAAAATCAAGGAAAAGCAAAAGGCTATAGTCCATGGTCACGGACCGCATACTGGTCAAGGTCATTTATACTGGTGAAGATCATTTACTAGTCTTCTAAAGGTCATTTATACTGGTGAAGATCATTTACTAGTCTTCTAAAGGTCATTTATACTGGTCAAGGTCAATTACTAGTCTCATGAAGGTAATTTATACTGGTCACAGTCATATACTGGTCACGGTCATTTCTACTGGTGAAGGTCATTTATACTGGTCAAGGTCATTTGTACTTGTCAAGGTCATTTATACTGGTCAAGGTCATTTACTAGTCTTATTGAAGGTAATTTATACTGCTCAAGGTCATTGATATTGGTCAAGGTCATTAAGTGGCACGCTATAGTGCGCGATTCTTCATCATTGTTGAGGATTTGAAAAAAGGTTCAATTGCAGAAAAGCGAAAGGCTAAAGTCCATGGTCACGGAGGGCATACTATAGTATGTTGTTTTTCTTTTTTTTGGTGGTGTGCGGGCTCCATCCAATAACTACACCAGTTGTGATGCAATAGAGTTTGCTGTGACCGTTGTGAATTATGGGTGGTGTGGTCTTTGCCAAGACGGTGGATTGTGGCCCATGCCTTCCTGCTGTTATTTGTCATGTTGGTGTTCTCTATATCTTTTCGTCCTGGGCATGACGTTAAACTGTTCCGTTCGAGAGGACCGGCGACCTTCGAATGTAAACAGGTGTTGGGACAGGGTCAGGTGTTGTCTTGATGCATCCTATGATGATGCCACAGGTGTCATTTAGGGCTGTGTCGACCAATTTGGTGTGACGGGATAGGCTTGTAGGTGATGCAGAGGAGGGAAATGGGTCGGTAGCTCTTTGGGGATAATGGGTCTTTGCCAGGTTTAGGGATTGCAACCACTTTGGCCTTTTTCCAGACAGAAGGGATGGTTTTCTGTGCTATGCATGTGTTCAGCATCCCCACAAGCCAGGTCTTTCCGTTAGGTCCCAGGTGCTGTATCATTTCTGCTAGTAGGTCATCAATCCCTGCTGCTTTTCCGGGTTTCAACTTTCCCATTGCAGTTTCACGTTCTTCTAGGTCGAAGGGTTTGGTTTGAAGGCTGGCTGATTGTGGTTGGTCTGATACCACTGTGCGATGGTATTCTCCTGTGGGTTGGTGGCGGTGTTGGTTACGACTGTTGGCCACCAGTTGTGATGCAACAGAGTTCGCTGTGACCGTTGTGAATTATGGGTGGCTCCCTGAGGTCCTTGATCGCCATTGGGTCCAACAGTGGTCATTGAAGCGTGCACACACATGCACACATGCACCTACACACACAGGGGCACATGCGTATGCACACCTGGACCTTTAAATGAACAACAACACAAAAACTAAGGCACTGGTGTCGGACTTCTGGTTTACCGGAACGGGGTTCAACTCCCTGCAGTGCCCTGCTCAATGTGTTGTATTTCATTCATTGGTCCATGGTCTCAGGTCATTGAGCGGCGCGCTATAGTGTGCGATTCTTCATCATTGTTGAGGATTTTTTAAAGGTGAAAATCAAGGAAAAGCAAAAGGCTATAGTCCATGGTCACGGACCGCATACTGGTCAAGGTCATTTATACTGGTGAAGATCATTTACTAGTCTTCTAAAGGTCATTTATACTGGTGAAGATCATTTACTAGTCTTCTAAAGGTCATTTATACTGGTGAAGATCATTTACTAGTCTTCTAAAGGTCATTTATACTGGTCAAGGTCAATTACTAGTCTCATGAAGGTAATTTATACTGGTCACAGTCATATACTGGTCACGGTCATTTATACTGGTGAAGGTCATTTATACTGGTCAAGGTCATTTGTACTTGTCAAGGTCATTTATACTGGTCAAGGTCATTTACTAGTCTTATTGAAGGTAATTTATACTGCTCAAGGTCATTGATATTGGTCAAGGTCATTAAGTGGCACGCTATAGTGCGCGATTCTTCATCATTGTTGAGGATTTGAAAAAAGGTTAAATTGCAGAAAAGCGAAAGGCTAAAGTCCATGGTCACGGAGGGCATACTATAGTATGTTGTTTTTCTTTTTTTTGGTGTTGTGCGGGCTCCATCCAATAACTACACCAGTTGTGATGCAATAGAGTTTGCTGTGACCGTTGTGAATTATGGGTGGTGTGGTCTTTGCCAAGACGGTGGATTGTGGCCCATGCCTTCCTGCTGTTATTTGTCATGTTGGTGTTCTCTATATCTTTTCGTCCTGGGCATGACGTTAAACTGTTCCGTTCGAGAGGACCGGCGACCCTCGAATGTAAACAGGTGTTGGGACAGGGTCAGGTGTTGTCTTGATGCATCCTATGATGATGCCACAGGTGTCATTTAGGGCTGTGTCGACCAATTTGGTGTGACGGGATAGGCTTGTAGGTGATGCAGAGGAGGGAAATGGGTCGGTAGCTCTTTGGGGATAATGGGTCTTTGCCAGGTTTAGGGATTGCAACCACTTTGGCCTTTTTCCAGACAGAAGGGATGGTTTTCTGTGCTATGCATGTGTTCAGCATCCCCACAAGCCAGGTCTTTCCGTTAGGTCCCAGGTGCTGTATCATTTCTGCTAGTAGGTCATCAATCCCTGCTGCTTTTCCGGGTTTCAACTTTCCCATTGCAGTTTCACGTTCTTCTAGGTCGAAGGGTTTGGTTTGAAGGCTGGCTGATTGTGGTTGGTCTGATACCACTGTGCGATGGTATTCTCCTGTGGGTTGGTGGCGGTCTTGGTCACAACTGGTGGCCAACAGTTGTAACCAACACCGCCACCGACCCACATAGAATACCATCGCACAGTGGTATCAGACCAACCATAATCAGCCATCACTCAAACCAAACCCTTCGACCTAGAAGAACTTGAAACTGCAATGGGAAAGTTGAAACCCGGAAAAGCAGCAGGGATTGATGACCTACTGGCAGAAATGATACAGCACCTGGGACCTAACTCAAGGCCCTGGCTTGTGGGGATGCTGAACACATGCACAGCACAGAAAACCACCCCTTCTGTCTGGAAAAAGGCCAAAGTGGTTGCAATCCCTAAACCTGGCAAAGACCCATTATCCCCGAAGAGCTACCGACCCATTTCCCTCCTCTGCATCACGTCTTTCTTATACCTGTGGTGTGCGGGCTCCATCCAATACCTACACTAGTTGTGATGCAACAGAATTTGCTGTGACCGTTGTGAATTATGGGTGGTGTGGTCTTTGCCAAGACGGTGGATTGTGGCCCATGCCTTCCTGCTGTTATTTGTCATTTGTCATTATGGTGTTCTCTATATCTTTTCGTCCTGGGCATGACGTTAAACTGTTCCGTTTGAGAGGACCGGCGACCCTCGAATGTAAACAGCCACGAAAGGAAACTGTGTGTGTGAGGTGTTCTCTATCATTTCATTCCAGACTTCACTGTCTATCTCCTGTGTTTTCCATTCATCTTGAGCGTTACACAGTCGTCTGATGTGCGGGGGGAGGTGCCGGCTAGCGCATAAAGGCACGGACGGGACAGGTGTTTTCTTGACCCATCCCGTGATGATGCGACAGGTGTCATTTAGGGCTGTGTCGACCAATTTGGTGTGACGTGATCGGCTCCAGCTTGAGCAGGAATACTCTGCTGTAGAGAAAGACAGGGCCATGGCAGTTGCACGGATTGTTTGTGGGTCTGCGCCCCACTTGGGAGTTCACTAGTTTTCACAGGATGTTATTGTGGGTGTTGACCGTGGCTTTTGTGTTCTCCAGGTGTTTTTTTGAAGAAGAGTGTCCTGTCCAGTGTAACTCCAAGATACATGGGGTGGGTATGGTTGGAGAGTTTGTGACCATCCCAAGTGACGCTCAGTTCTTTTCTCGCGTCTCGGTTCCTCAGGTGGAAGCTGCATAGTTGGGTTTGTGTGTCTTTCTTTTTCTGTCTTTCTTTCTTAGGACGGAGATCAAGGTAGACGCCATAGGAAGGCTCAACACTAGCCGATGCCCCTAGAGATCCATCCCAAAGCTTCCCTCAGGGAGCACAGCAAGCCAGCTAGCCAGCAAGCCTGCCCAGTCAGCCAACGCAGCCAGTCAGCTCCGCCAGTCAGCCAGTGTAGAAAGTCAGGCTGCCAAGCCAGAGCATATCAGCCCTTGCAGTCAGCCATTGCAGCCATACCAGCCTTGCTCAGTCAGCTCAGCCAGGCCTCTCTTGAGGCCTGGCTCTCTGTCTGCCTGGCCCGGTCTGCCCTGCCCTGCCTTGCAGCAACAGAACCAGCCTTTCTGGAAAGCCAGCCAGCTCAGAATGCGAGCTGAGCAAGCCAGTGCAGCAGCAAGCCCAGACTAGGTTACCGCAGCCTTACTGTGCAGCCACAGCCACTCAGTCTAGACCAGCAGGAGCTGGCCAGGCTCCAACCCTTGCAGCGCAGCCTTAGGCCGGACAGTCCCCCTGCCTGCACTTTGTTGCCTTCCTGGCCTGTCTGCCTGCCTAGGCGCCTCGGTCTTCCTGTCTGTCTGCCTTGGCCTGCCAGTCTGAAACTGGTTTAGACTAACTGCGTGCTTGCCAGCTGCGCTGGCTTGCTGAGCTCGTATTCTGAGCTGGCTGGCTTGCCAGCAAGGCTGGTTCTGTTGCTGCAAGGCAGGGCGGGGCAGACCGGGCCAGGCAGACAGAGAGCCAGGCCTCGAGAGAGGCCTGGCTGAGCTGACTGAGCAAGGCTGGTATGGCTACAATGGTTGACTGCAAGGGCTGATGTGCGCTGGCTTGGCAGCCTGACTTTCTACACTGGCTGACTGGCGGAGCTGGCTGGCTGCGTTGGCTGACTGGGCGGGCTTGCTGGCTAGCTGGACTCCCTGAGGGAAGCTTTGGGATGGATCTCTAGGGGCATCGGCTTGTGTTGAGCCTTCCAACGGCGTCTACCTTGATCTTCGTCCTAAGAAAGAAAGACAGAAAAAGAAACACACACACAAACTCAACTATGCAGCTTCCACATGAGGAAGGCAGGCAGGCACGCAGGCAGGCACAAGCTGCCTGCGTGCTTGCTTCGCCCTCCAGTTGCTGCTCCAGTTATTTGTTTTCCCTCAAACCCATCCTCAATGTGTTGGGTGAGGTTGAGCTCTGTCCAGCACAGGACGGGACGGAAACCAGCTTGGTCTTTAGTCAGCTTGGTGTCTATGAGTGGTATGAGGCGTTGGAGTAGCAGCCTCTCTTGTAGGTGATGCAGAGGAGGGAAATGGGTCGGTAGCTCTTTGAGGATGATGGGTCTTTGCCAGGTTTGGGGATTGCAACCACTTTGGCTTTTCTCCAGACAGAAGGGATGGTTTTCTGTGCCATGCATGTGTTCAGCATCCCCACGAGCCAGGTCTTTGCGTTAGGTTCCAGGTGCTGTATAAGTTCTGCCAGTATGTCATCAATCCCTGCTGCTTTTCCGGGTTTCAACTTTCCCATTGCAGTTTTGAGTTCTTCTAGGTCGAAGGGTTTGGTTTGAGGGCTGGCTGATTGTGGTTGGTCTGATACCACTGTGCGATGGTATTCTCCTGTGGGTCGTGGCGGTGTTGGTTACGACTGTTGGCCACCAGTTGTGATGCAACAGAGTTCGCTTTGACCGTTGTGAATTATGGGTGGCTCCCTGAGGTCCTTGATCGCCATTGGGTCCAACAGTGGTCATTGAAGCGTGCACACACATGCACACATGCACCTACACACACAGGGGCACATGCGTATGCACACCTGGACCTTTAAATGAACAACAACACAAAAACTAAGGCACTGGTGTCGGACTTCTGGTTTACCGGAACGGGGTTCAACTCCCTGCAGTGCCCTGCTCAATGTGTTGTATTTCATTCATTGGTCCATGGTCTCAGGTCATTGAGCGGCACGCTATAGTGTGCGATTCTTCATCATTGTTGAGGATTTTTTAAAGGTGAAAATCAAGGAAAAGCAAAAGGCTATAGTCCATGGTCACGGACCGCATACTGGTCAAGGTCATTTATACTGGTGAAGATCATTTACTAGTCTTCTAAAGGTCATTTATACGTCTTCTAAAGGTCATTTATACTGGTCAAGGTCATTTACTAGTCTCATGAAGGTAAATTATACTGGTCAGTCATATACTGGTCACGGTCATTTATACTGGTCAAGGTCATTTGTACTTGTCAAGGTCATTTATACTGGTCAAGGTCATTTACTAGTCTTATTGAAGGTCATTTATACTGCTCAAGGTTATTGATCAATATCAATGACCTTGATGACCCCAAGGTCATTAAGTGGCATGCTATAGTGCGCGATTCTTCATCATTGTTCACGATTTGAAAAAAGGTTAAATCGCGGAAAAGCGAAAGGCTATAGTCCATAGTCTCGGAGGGCATACAAAAATGTGTGGTGCTATACAGGCCGTTCTGGAAAATTTGGGACAGAGGTTCATCGTTGGCATCCAGGGAGTGTGTGTGCAAAATTTGGCATCGACCGGGTTAATGGTGCTGGAGATTAGCTGTTAACAAACTGACGGACACACACACACACACACACTCACTCAGAGTGCAAAACATACTCTATCCCCATGGCTTTGGCCTGGTGCCATACCGTTATTAATTATTGCCTACAATGTCAATTGTGAAATTACTTTACCGTTGCAATGCAAAATTTACATTTCAACGAATGGACCTCGTAAAACAAAACAAAAACCAAGGCACTGGTTGTGGTACTTCTGGTTTACCGGAATGGGGTTCAACTCCCTGCAGTGCTCTGCTCAATTTGTTGTATTTACATGGTTCATTTTTATTTTCTGCTCATTGTGTTGCCTTTTCATAGATGATAACCCCCAGGTTCTTTAATGTGTTTGCACTCCCTACAGTTAGGTTACCAAGTCTATTTATTTATTATTTCTGTTCACTAGAACTAGAACCAATTACCAAAGTAGGCTTTCTAATGACACAACTCGCCTTTGTTTTTATGTGTAGCAAAAACGTTCTTTTTATTTACGCCAAAGAGTAGAGGCTGGTCTGCATTCATGCGAGCGGGGAAGTTTAGAGTAACATAGCTCTAAATGAAACGCATTAGAGCTATGGACCAGAGCTAGTAGTCATAGCACTTCATGGTATATGCATAGTTTATATAGTTTCATTATAGATATATTAAACAGAGAGGACTGGAGTCAATTGGGTTATATTATGTTTAACACTAATTTGAAGCTGTCAAAATCTGACAGACTTCTGGCGGCCATGGCCACGCCCACCTTTTGGTAACGCCCACTTTCGGCCAAGCCCACAAAAAGGACCCCCCATGTCATTTGCCAGGCAGGCTCCACTCTCAGACAGATATTTGGCTCCGTCTCATGAGCTAATTTAGAACTTCCTGTCTGAGAGCTAGCTAATTTAAGACATCCGGTTGCCTTCAGAATAAAATAAGGTTATTTAATTCGTTAATTAAATAATTGTCAATGCCCCAAGGCACAGCACTTTTTTGAGCGTTGACCTCAGTAGAAGGTCTGCTGCCGTGAATTTTACACCTCTCCCACTTAGCGGAGAGTGGGGTGTGGTACAGGACATCTCCCCGAACGCGTGGGTATACTGCATCTACAAGTAGTACAAGATAAATTGAAACCATTGACACCTACTTCGATGGTTCAGTTGTCATCTATGCCGGGGAATTTAGCAGCTCTCATTCAAGCGTTTTTTCAAAATCCAGGTCACACATTTGATTGCAAAACAATCTGTGGTGTCACTCAACAACTAGTAAATAGCATCTTACTTGGCCTTAGGAATGCACAATGACCCATTAGATTTTATACACAAACTAGTAGTTTGGTTGAGTATGTGTGGTGTCCACACAGTTGTTCAAGCAAAACATACAGACATCTGTACATTCTGTGCCTGGACAGTTGAAAGCAATTAACAGAACAATAACGGAGGACAATTTGGAAGAAGATGATGATGATGTGGTTTTATGCAATGAAAGTCTAAATGACAATATGTGTGAAGCTATACCATTACCAATTCTAACATTTCTACAACAGACATCTGCTATCAAAAAATGTCACACACGGCTTGAAGAAGCAGCAGCGCAGGACTCAACATTTAGACGGAAACTTGAGAAATTCAATCTAGCCAACACATCAGTGTCATTAGTGTCTCAGAAATGTTCTAGGACAGAAGTATGCACCATATTAAATAGATTTGTAGAATACACACTTCGGTCTCCTTTCCTTGGAGATGACCTGCTTTGCCTGAAAAGTCTTATCTGTATAGTTGTACTCAATGTGGTGACAAGGCCTTACCATCTACAAAGAACATGTCACAATTCATAGTGCAGCCACTTGACGTGTCACAAAAAGGCATCTTAGACACTATTGCACAAATATTACCTGCTCAATCTGAACAATGTGAAACATGTCAGCAGGAAAAGAGCTTATCAACATATGAAGTAATTAACAGCCCACAGACCTTACTTCTCCTGTTAAGAGCTGGCACAAGAATTCCAAAAACGTTCAATTTATCCTGTCTGTACCACCAAAATGAGTATGCTTTGACCAGTATGTGTGTATTTTTCGACAGGCCACCATATGCGTCATTGTACATCCTTAAAGATCATAAATGGCATATCTGGACAAATGAATCGAATGACACAGCAGGCTATACCTTTGAGCTGATGCAAAGAACATCCGCTCGACAGCACACAAAGACAGTAGTCACAGGTAGTTTCTATGTCGTGTCATACGAGAAAATAAACAGTCGAGAAATAATCAAGTTTCGTCAGGACAAACAAATGCATAAATGCACAGACAGATGCAATCAACGCACACAAGTGACACCCATTCCAAAGCTAGAGGTAACTCCTTGACCTGACTTAGCTTGCGTAGAGAAAGTGATTTCATGTCAATGCCCCAAGGCACAGCACTTTTTTGAGCGTTGACCCCAGTATAAGGTCTGCTGCTGTGAATTTTACACCTCTCTCGCTTAGCGGAGAGTGGGGTGTGGTAGAGGACATCTCCCCGAACACGTGGGTATGTCCAGATAGTTGCCTCGCGGAGGCCTCTTTGTCCAGTGTCCATTCTGGGTCCGGAAACGGTACTTTTTGTCAGCATTGACCCCAGTAGAAGGTCTGCTGCTGTGAATTTTACACCTCTCCCGCTTAGCGGAGAGTGTGATGTGGTAGAGGACATCTCCCCGAACGCGTGGGTATGTCCAGATAGTTGCCTCGCGGAGGCCTCTTTGTCCAGTGTCCATTCTGGGTCCGGAAACGGTACTTTTTTCAGCGTTGACCACAGTAGAAGGTCTGCTGCTGTGAATTTTACACCTCTCCCGCTTAGCGGAGAGTGGGGTGTGGTACAGGACATCTCCCCGAACGCGTGGGTATGTCCAGATAGTTGCCTCGCGGAGCCGTCTTTTGTCCAGTGTCCATTCTGGGTCCGGAAACGGTACTTTTTGTCAGCCTTGACCCCAGTAGAAGGTCTGCTGCTGTGAATTTTACACCTCTCCCGCTTAGCGGAGAGTGTGGTGTGGTAGAGGACATCTCCCCGAACGTGTGGGTATGTCCAGATAGTTGCCTCGCGGAGGCCTCTTTGTCCAGTGTCCATTCTGGGTCCGGAAACGGTACTTTTTGTCAGCATTGACCCCAGTAGAAGGTCTGCTGCTGTGAATTTTACACCTCTCCCGCTTAGCGGAGAGTGGGGTGTGGTACAGGACATCTCCCCGAACGCGTGGGTATGTCCAGATAGTTGCCTCGCGGAGCCGTCTTTTGTCCAGTGTCCATTCTGGGTCCGGAAACGGTACTTTTTGTCAGCCTTGACCCCAGTAGAAGGTCTGCTGCTGTGAATTTTACACCTCTCCCGCTTAGCGGAGAGTGTGGTGTGGTAGAGGACATCTCCCCGAACGTGTGGGTATGTCCAGATAGTTGCCTCGCGGAGGCCTCTTTGTCCAGTGTCCATTCTGGGTCCGGAAACGGTACTTTTTGTCAGCATTGACCCCAGTAGAAGGTCTGCTGCTGTGAATTTTACACCTCTCCCGCTTAGCGGAGAGTGTGGTGTGGTAGAGGACATCTCCCCGAACGTGTGGGTATGTCCAGATAGTTGCCTCGCGGAGGCCTCTTTGTCCAGTGTCCATTCTGGGTCCGGAAACGGTACTTTTTTCAGCGTTGACCACAGTAGAAGGTCTGCTGCTGTGAATTTTACACCTCTCCCGCTTAGCGGAGAGTGGGGTGTGGTACAGGACATCTCCCCGAACGCGTGGGTATGTCCAGATAGTTGCCTCGCGGAGCCGTCTTTTGTCCAGTGTCCATTCTGGGTCCGGAAACGGTACTTTTTGTCAGCCTTGACCCCAGTAGAAGGTCTGCTACTGTGAATTTTACACCTCTCCCGCTTAGCGGAGAGTGGGGTGTGGTATAGGACATCTCCCCGAACGCGTGGGTATGTCCAGATAGTTGCCTTGCGGAGCCGTCTTTTGTCCAGTGTCCACTTTATAAAGTCCATGCACTCCAGTGAATAGCATTTATCCATTTAGATAACTTTATTATTATTATTATAAGGATTTAATTACTTATTCTTACACAGAAACATAATGTGTGTCTTATAGCATCATATAGCATCATTTAAATGCTTAATTTGTAGTTTTAATGTGCAAATTAAACTTTTTTTCAATACTCTAGAGGGTACTCTTATTTTGAAGAGATCGTCCACCGGAAGTCTTAAATTAGCTCACTAGATTAGCTCACTAGACGCTGCCAATGGGTGGCATAGTTAGTTCCAATGGAACTATAGCCCATTAAGCGTGTCCGTTAGACCCATCCATTAGACTCCGTGGACGGACGCCCATTCGCGGACCGGACCCCCTGGGGTACTACGTTCTATGGGGTTCCGATCCCTAGTTAAAGTAAGAAAATCAGTTTAGCAACGATATACATTATGTTATTTTCAAAAAATCTTGAAAAATGTGAAAACTTTCTTTGTCTTTGGGACATTTTTGCGTGGTGGTCCCTGGGCCTGACGCGTCATTTCTCATTTGGGACCCAGCCACCTCCAGGCTCCAGCATTGGAGCACTGGGCAAAGCGCCGTCCACATTCGCTCCCTGATTCCAGAATAATAATATTCCGATCATTTTCTACAGTCTATGATTCCGATGCAACCGATGCTGCCAACTGTTGCTGTTAAAATACGCTAGTATACTTGCTTCTCTGCTGGCTATATCCAATGCGTTAATTTATGTCGATTCTCGATTCGATGGAGACGGCCGTCTTGTGAAAATACTCTTGCGGTACACACTACACACTACACAGCACAAAATCTTTCAAGACTGTATGCCTAATGCAGTTCACAGAGAGTGACCACTAGAGGCCGCCTCTCCCAGGCTGTAGCTGTACCATGCAGCTTTGTAAGACTGGTCTTTTGTGACCATTATTTTGTTGCCTTTGAGTGTAACCAACGTCTATGACAATGACATTATGATTATTGTCATATACTTAGACAACTTAAAACATTGTACAAAGACTATGAAAACCAGAACAATCTGATTATGTGGAGAATGTACTATTGCCCAAAGTCTATATAACTGTAGGCAAAAAAAATATTTTATTTCTCCCCCCATCTCTCTCTCTCTCGCGCACTCGCGCACACACACACACACACACACACACACACACACACACACACACACACACACACACACACACACATTTTATGAGATGACTAATAATATGTACATTTATTAGACATCCCTTATTTAGAACATTGCATAGAACTATTGAGCTGATATAAGGGGGCCCCAGAGCTTCACTTACATCCATGTTGTGTCTTCATGCTTAAGTGTGGCCGTGTGGGGATGGCAGGCTTGGCGTCAGCTTAATGAATGCTCTTTCTTGTGCTTGCTGCCTTTAGTCCATGGCATGTGTGCCTAGTCTTCAGGGACATAATGGATGCTGATCCCACCTGTCTGAGGAGCTGAGCTTGGACTACAGGAAGGACAATAGATAGAAGACACAGGGTGGGGGAAGACTGCACTGACCTGCAACATCTGTCCCCAGTATTGGTGGAAGTACTCACGTGTTTTACTTAAGTGAAAGTATCAATATCCTATTGTAGAATAGTCTGTTAAAGTTCTGTATTCAAAATGTACATGAGTAAAAGTACAAAAGTATTGGTATCATTATGTACTCATTATGCAGAAGGTCCCAATAAAAATCTACAAAGTAACTAGTAACTCATATTTTAAAATAATCAAGAAATCATCATGTATCTCTGTGGAATTCAATTTAGTTCAAACTTAGTTCAAAACCAGACACTGGAAAATATCAAAGAAAATTAAAAGAAGCACATTGAAGACTAATATAAAGGTAGAATGGTTTATTGACAGGAGCACCAACTGAGTTAGAAGCAAATACATTGTCAGTGTGATGACTCGCTTTGAATTGTAATTTGCTGTTGCCCTTTTGGATGTAATGAATTTTCATGATAAAGGTTGAACATTTGGTCTTGGCTCTCAGACAAACCAATGTATGTGGGCTAGTGTGTATTTCATGCTTGTGAGCATACATGTGTATGTCTGTTTATGGGAGTGTGTAACACTGTGTAGTGCACACGCATGAGTTTGTGTGTTACATGTATTTACATGCGTTTGTGTGTCTGTATGATTTGTATGCACATGTCTGTGTGTCTATGACTGTACTGTATGTGTACCTGCTATAGTGACAAGCATATGTGTGTGCATGAAAATCTGTCTGTGCATGAATATGAATATATATATACACGTGTGTGTGTGTGTGTGTGTGTGTGTGTGTGTGTGTGTGTGTGTGTGTGTGTGTGTGTGTGTGTGTGTGTGTGTGTGTGTGTGTGTGTGTGTGCTTCCTCTGTTATCTGCCTGTGTAAAGGCCGGGTCTTATCCTTGCTCTCCTGTAATAAAGCCACGGGCTGACTGCAGTGTCGGTATGCTGGCTGTCCATCTCTCATCACCAGGCAATGCCCAGGCCAATAGGTGCTTTGAGGTGCTGTTGATGAAGGCGATAACAGCACCACCGTGGACTGGCTCGGATTCAATCAATAATATTTCTAATATCACGGAGACTTCTATGTTAGATCAAGTCCCGTCAGAAGTAGAATAGAGCTCTCGTTGTGATATGTGTAATATGTAAAAATATGTACACTGTAAAGTAAAAATATTATTTGGGATGGCTGTATAGCTGAGTGGATAGAGGTTGTCGGGAATCATTTCATGGTCTCAATGTAGTAAAGTTCCTCATTTATTTTTCCTATAAGGACGAGGGTCACTCTGAACCTGAGGAGCTGAAGAGAAGTGCATGTTGAAAGACAACGCTACAAGGGGACATGAGCTGGAGTGGCTGAATGGAAGTCCTTGTCTCTCTCTTTGACTGCGTCTCTCATCTCCGAAACTCTGACGTCTAGCAGTGGGCCTGTCCGTGTCACCATGACCTCACTGATACTGTTCATTGCAGTTCTCTGAAGTTGATAAACATGGTACAAAGCCAAATTGTCGTATGCCTTAAATGAGTGATTCATGGAACTAGTTGGAATAAGTTATTCTGCAATGCAATGAATGTACCTGCACAGTGCACACACACTTAAATACTTCTGGTAACCGGAATGCTCGGCTTAAAACACGATCGCCCTCACGCCGACCACTTGTATTTGTTTTGCTGAGTATAAGTTCAGAAATAAATGTAGGCTTATAGGCATAGTGTTACTGGGGTTAAGTTTAGGGTTAGATTTTGGCACCGTTTTAATGAGGTTAAGTTTAGGAATATTGTTTGATTTAACCATTTAAGCATAGTTTACTTAGGTTACGTTTAGGAATACCAGGCTGTACGCCTGGGGTGACTGTGTTTTGAGGTGAATGTTCTAGTATCCCTTCTACATGCACGCACACAAACACACACACACATGCTCTCTTGCCTTGCGGTAAGCAGTTGGTCATCACCACCCACTCGGCTAGTCTGTCCCACTCAGTCCCGCAGGAATGCCTCAGACAGACAATACCATATAAAGTCAACAGACAATATTCAACCAGTGTTTGATAGGTTAGGAGACTCATCTATACTTGACTCGACAAATAAATTGAAATGGTCGGTGTACAGTATGAGTATACCTTCAGTTGTTTTCTCTCCATGTAGGCATCAATTCTTCTTACGATTTTGTACAACATAATAAAGTCAGGAGCTTTACCAGTTTACCTCAAATTTCATACCATGCACAACGTCTGAACATATGTACATGAGATGATACTTTGGGGTTGAACCGGTGGGGTGGGAACGAGCAGCTAGCTTTGGGAGAGTCCGTCTGCATGGATGTATTTGTATGCCTTGTTCACTTGTGTTAAGGACCCCTTGATTATGAGATGATGCATTTCTAATAAGGTAGGCTACTACATAACCCAATTATTGTGTCACATATAGTGTATATATATATATATAGTGGCGACTGATATACAACTCAGGAGCGGGAATCAGGGTTGCCTATTCACAGAGGCATTTATTGAATATTAATGCAGAACAGAAATGAACTTATCTCTTTTCCTTTTGCAGGGGAATGCAGTCAAGGGTAAGTGGTCAACACAAAGTTCATTTCCCAGGTAAGGAAGAGGATCATCGTCGCGTGACCTCATCGCTGGACATCATCGGTAGGTATGGATTACATTCACAGGATCTGGGTAGGTACTCCTGCAATGGATTTCCATTGAGTATATAGTCGGTAGGTACAGGTTTAGATTAGGCCCTTAGCTTAGGTTCTTCTTCCCACAGGTGAGATAACAAGTACGCTCAGGTTACTGAACCAATGTCAATAAATGCACTGAGAGCGGCTTTTAGAACGGTAAGTATTTCTACTCAGCCTGTACTCAAGTACTTGTACTCCTTCGTTGTAAGCCGTGTACTGGGGTCGTATTTTTCCATATCAGTGTACTCTGGTTGCTTTCCTTCCATTTCCATAAACCGATAGTTACTTCTTATTTAGCCGGTCTAGTGCACGCGCCTGTCGGCCAAGAAGCACGTGCCCGGTATGTTGCCTGTGAGTGAGACATTATAGAGATCACTGTCAATATACAGATTTCATGATATGACATAGATATATGAAATAGTGGTAGTCTCGTCTTAACGCCCAACGTGTTTGCCCACAGCCTCGCCTCGTCTCTGGAGAGTGGATCTGTTGGTGAGGCAGAGAGTTCTTCCTTTTATACTGACACACTCAGGTGCGTTGATGAGCGCAGGTGCACTGAGTTGCCCAAGCAGGTGATTAGGGATGTACCTGTGATATATATCTGGAATATGGGAAAAAGTAATCTGACTCCATCCATCCATCCATCTTCAACTGCTTATCCGTAGTCGGGTTGCGGGGGCAACAGCTCCACCAGAGTGCTCCAGACTTTCCAGAGCAACATTAGTGACTTCCTCCTGGGGGATTCCGAGACGTTCCAAGGCCAGTGAGTCGATGTGTTTCCTCCAACTGCGCCTTGGTCTGCCCCGGGGTCTCCTCCCAGTGGGACGTGCATCGAGGACCTCCCTAGGGAGGCGCCCGAGAGGCATCCTAACCAGATGCCCAAACCACCTCAGCTGGCTCCTTTCCAGGCGAAGGAGCAGCGGTTCTACTCCGAGTCTCTTTCGTGTGACTGAACTTCTCACCCTATCTCCAAGGGAGATGCCAACCACCTGTCGAAGAGAACTCATTTCGGCCGCTTGTATTCGCGACCTTATTCTTTCGGTCATGACCCACACTTCATGACCACAGGTGAGAGTAGGAACGAAGATTGCTCGGTAGACGGAGAACTTTGCCTTCTGGCTCAACTCTATTTTCGTGTGGTACAACTACTGCAATACCGCCCCTGCAATACCGCCCCTGACTCAATCCTTTAATTAGTGTCTTCCTGTTCTTCACAGAACTGACCACCCCGCTTTGGACAGGAAATTCAGAACCCACCCAGTACTTCATGATCTCCCAGTATTAAGTTAGCTGTGGTAAACGGTAGACTCACTGAGTAGAGCATTAGGGATATGTTCGAATCTTAGATCCACACATGTCTGAGGACTGTTTGTCATTCGAGCCTACTGTCCAAGACCTTAGCCTACAGGATTGCCAAATATTATATAATTTCTCTGTATACATTGAAGGGATTTCTGGTGGCAGGATTTTGCCACCAGGTTTTTGTTATTCAGTGGTTTTAGACCATCATTCCTAGTGGGTCTTCATAATAACACATGAGTGTCCACAACGCTGGCGCAGCATGCTCGCTAACCCGTTTCTCATTTAAAAGGTGCCCACACATTCCTTCACAGGACTTCACAGAGAGGCAATACCTCTCTAAAACATGCAACATAATATTTTAGGAAAGGTTCTGACAGCTTCCCTGTGTTAGCTGATCTGAGTGAGCGGGAGGGGTTGGAGGGTTATTGAATCAGGCTTTGAAGATAGGGTGCCATACTTAAGTGCACATGCTGGGAGGGCAGTAAGAAGTGAGTTACAGTAGTCAAGTTTTGATATGATTGAGGTCTGGATAAGGAACTGGGCTGACTCCTGGGTGAAGAAGGGTCTGATCCTTCGAATGTTATAGACTCAGGGCCCTAGCGTATGCCAGAGACCTAAATCCCTAAAACATCACCTCCGCTATACCGTTACATTATGCATGGTGTGGTTTGGGCGTTACAATAATGAAACGGAAACGGAATTCGCATTGCGGGTGGTTTGAGGAGGCGCTTTCCGCTGTCCTAAACCTGTGTGGGCAAGATAGCAATTTCAAGGAAAGCGCATCAACACGCCTAAGGACACAACTCCACACGCAACTGCAAATATAGGAGACGGCAAAATGTATAGTGGGTTGTGTGGCTGCAAGATATACCGTTTACGGATAGTGGAAGGTTCTAAACCTGCTATGCGGGTAAGGCATGGCATACGTTAGGCCCCTCAGAGTTTAAACCTACAGGATCAAGTCACTGCAATGTGTGCCTTGAATGAGAGCTGACTGTCCAGGACAACACCAAGGTTCTAAGCCACTGGAACTGAAGTCACCATGGCGTTGTCTATGAAAATATAATTAGATTAGATCCTGCATGGAACAGGACTTACCTGGGAAGAAAAGAAGCTCAGGCTTGTCGGGTTCAGCTTGAGGTGGTGAGAAGACATCCACTGTCTCATGCCAGACATCCAGGCATGCATTCTTCCACTTGAGTGGCATAGAAGGAGAAGGAGAAAAATAGGGGGCCCAGTTAGGACTATAGGGTGCAGGGGGATGAAAGCAAACCTTTCCAAGAGAGACCTGGTAGGTCTGGTCACTTAGGTAGATGGAAAACCACTTTAGTGCCGTCCCAGTGATGTCTAGGTCAGCAAAGGTGTCCAGGAGCAGCTGGTGGTTCACTGTGTCAAATGGTGCGAATAGGTCTAGAAGAATCAGTTTATTATTATTTTTTCTTATAATTTTTATCCCACGATTTTGCAACCCTTTTTTTTCACCCAGTGTCAATTATCTAATGTAATCCTGGGTGCTGCACTTCCTCTGCCAACCTGGGGGGGGGGGCAGCAGACTGACCTCATGCTTCCTTCTATGCATGAGGAGTCCAAGCTGCTTCTTTTCACCTGACAGAGGGGAGATTCCCCAGCCGGACGTAGCACGTGGAAGGAACCCGTTATTTCCGACCAGTTCCACCAACAGTATGAATCAGAACACTTGAATGTGTGTGTGTGTGTGTGTGTGTGTGTGTGTGTGTGTGTGTGTGTGTGTGTGTGTGTGTGTGTGTGTGTGTGTGTGTGTGTGTGTGTGTGTGTGTGTGTGTGTGTGCGTGTGCGTGTGCGTGTGCGTGTTGTGCGTGCGTGCGTGCATGGCTGTGTGTGTGTGTGTGTGTGTGTGTGTGTGTTTTCAGTTTAGTTCAGTGAACTAAAAGCCATCTCCGTGCCAAAGACCTTGTCCCCAACATATAGCCTGGGGTGTCCTTCCCCACCTCATGCTCTTCCTCAATCCCTAATTGTTTAATTGCTTTCGTTATCTCACCAGGATGTAACCTTAGTTTAGCTGTCAGTCAGCAGATCAATCTAACAGCATGCTTGACTGTCATACATGTGTGAGGGGGGTTTATGTTCTGTTTTTATTTCTCCTTCATTTAACCAGATTAGTCCTATTGAGACGGTTAGCTCTTTTTCCAGGGAGCCGTGGCCAAGGGAGCAACCAGCAGCGATCACCACTTACCCTGAAATACTATATGATAAAATACAAAAGCAAAAACACAAGCTACACATTTATACAAATTCAAGTAAAAGAGCTTCAGACCACAGTTATTACCAACTAAAGACAACTAAAAATCAACCAAAGGGCTTCATTATAATGAGTTTTAGTTTTATTTTGTTGTATTTTTGTTTTTCAATGACCATGGAAAACAAAAAGGCATCTTCTCAGATTCTGTGGAGGCATAGTAAAAAGACGTAGGTTCTGGGAGAGGCGCTTATACTTGATACTTTGTCACACATCTAAAGGCTAACTTATACTGATTTCGCCTTTATTTTATATTTTTTATGGAGGGACAGTAGGCTGACAGGAAATGGGGAGAGAGATGGAGGGAAGACATGCAGTAAAGGCCGTCGGGATCGGGAGTCGAACCCGCGGCACACTGCCAGACTGGACTGCACGAGAGTTGTATCAATACTTGTTTTTTTGGCCATCTGAGCAACAATTTCAAATCATGCAGGTGTTAGGTGTATGAAACACATTGTATGTAAATGTATGTGTCTATATGTGAATGCCTGGCCTGCATATCTCTATCTCTGCATGTCCGTATGTCTTGGTGTGAGTGTGTCTCTGTGTGTCCTCATATCTGTGTGTTTGTGTTGCAACAGTGTGTGTGTGTGTGTGTGTGTGTGTGTGTGTGTGTGTGTGTGTGTGTGTGTGTGTGTGTGTGTGTGTGTGTGTGTGTGTGTGTGTGTGCGTGTGTGTGTGTGTGTGTGAGAACCATGTGCGGTGCTTCAGCGGGGCAGTGTAGCGTGCAGTGCAGGAGTGAGCCCAGGCCAGGAGAGCCTCGGTACCCTGGTAATCCCTGGGCTTTCAGGAGCCCTGGCCCGTACTTGATGAGCTTGGGCAAGAAAAGAGTTGCTCTCTCTTTCTCTCTCTCTCTCTCTCTCTTTTATTCACCCTCTTTTTCTCATGCTCCCCCTCCTCCTCGTTCCCCTGGAGCCACTTCGCGAATGAATGGACTCCAAGTGTTTACTCAGCAACTCTCTCTGTCCATCTCTCCCCTCTATCCATCAGTCACCCCCTCTCGTCCATACCTGAGAGAAAGAGAGAGACAGAGATAGGGAGGTGTAGCCGAAAAAGATTCCAACAAGGGGAAAATAAGTCATATAGACACTGATGCAGTGACGGAGAAATAGGTTAGATAGAGTGATATGCTCTCTTTTTACTTTAAAATACCCGTCATTTTACGTTCTTGTGATTGCTAAGTACGGGCACTATGGTCACCGTGCCTATGGACAGACAGACCTTGGAAGGAAGGGAGGCACTAAAATAATTGTATAAGTTATT